>NC_069804.1:22101863-22402545 GCF_027406575.1 Nycticebus coucang
CCTTTGAGCCATTTTCAAAGGAGAGGGAAGGGTATGATGTGCATCTTGGAAACCAGGTCATCACAAGAAATGTTGAAGAAACTGGGACTATTCCCTGATACCCAGAAAACCTAAGGGGATTTAACAGTAATCCTCAAGTACATAAGGGTACAGGAGAATAAAACCTATTCTGTGCAATTTAAGACATCAGAAGGAGGACCCAAGAAAGCAAGAAGCAGCATAGTTTGTAACCATTAAAATGCCTCATAATGAAATGGACATCTTTTTAATGAAGCAAGCTCCCTACCTCTGAGACTATTTAAATAGAAGCTGGATGTCCACCTGTCCAGACTGCTGATAGGATGTCTTTGATATTGTATGTTATAAATGACTTTTCACACAGCTTTCTAGTACTAAAAACTCAGAATCTATCAAACCACAGGGAACTAAAAGAATTAAGTCACTGAGAAAAATGGCAAATAATTGAAAATAACCCCTAAGTTACTTTAGGCATGACTCTACCTCTCTTCTAACCATCATCCCTGTAATAATGTCTGGAAACTTCCTGAACAAGTGTAGGACTTCCCCTGAAAAAATCAGAGGCAAAATACCACCCCTGAGTGTGTACCTAAGAAATTTCACTAGAGGACAGGAAAACAGTGAATTTATCTAGACACAGTATTGTATTTACTCCAAAAGAATTCTACCAAAATAAATAAACACACAAATATATAAAGAAATAAGTTAATTTTTTAATCTACTATTTTTTTCTCTTATGGAAATAATTGTCTTATAAAAAGGACAATGTGTACAAGCTCAAGGACTGCTTAAATATTGCTCCCAAGCTAAGCCAGAATTGTCACCAGGAGAGTGAAAAAGGAACTCGGGACACAGATGTTAAGAAAGCAGTTACACTAGAGGTCCTGTAAGTGCCAGCCTGGTCAGGCCTGGAGAGTTAGTGCCCCTTTAAATTTTGTATCACAAATGCCTGCTTACGTCACCCTAGTCCTAGCCCCGTGATTGGTCAGGCTTTCAAAGCCCCTCCCTACGTAACAAAGTTAACAAACAGGTAACAGCTGCCTGCCAGGACTACCTTGCCAGTTGCTTCAGAGGCTAAGGCGGCTGCAGGTTGCAGAACTGGCTTTCTCCCAACTGCCACTACCTTGCCAGTTGATTCCACGGACCTGACATTCTCTCAACCGCCGCTACCTTGCCAGTTGGTTCAGAGGCGAAGGCGACTGCAGGCCACAGACCTGGCTTTCTCCTAACTGCCACTACCTTGCCAGTTGGTTCCGCAGACCTGACTTTCTCCCAATCGTATGTACTCGAAAGACTGGCGCCAATACTAATGCTGTCCCAGAATGTCCCGGGACACAGAATGGAAGAGGGTGGACCATAAACCAAGAAATCTTAGGGCCAGCTGGGATGGCGGAGGGGGAAGAGGTGGCAGAGGCAGGGGTAGGAGTGGCCCCTCTGACCAAATGGGGCCTAGGGCCCCAGGCTCACGTGAACCACCACTCTGCTTTAGAATGAGGAACAGCATGATTGGCGTAGTAATTGGTCGTAGTGGAGCAAAAATAAATGATCTACAACGTTCAACAAACACTAAAATACAAATTATAAAGGGAGATTCTGAGGCAGAGGTAAAAATTTATGGCAGCAAGGACATGAAAGAAAAGGCAAAAGCAGCTATAGAAACTTTGATTAAAAAACACGAAAGCTATCAGTCAAAATCCGATGTTGATAATGTAGCATCCCAAACCCCCGTTGGAAGAGACTTCAGCAGAAATGAGAATGTTAGAGAACATAAGCCATCAATAGATTGGGATCGAATCAAGGCGAAAGTTGTAGAATGGGAAAAAACAAAATGGACAGAATTACCACCAATTAAGAAAAACTTTTACATAGAATCCAAAGCAACAAGATCAATGTCGGAAATACAGGTAGATAATTGGAGAAAGGAGAATTTTAACATCATGTGTCAGGACTTGAAAGATGGTGAAAAGCGTCGCATCCCGAATCCTACGTGTAGATTCGAAGATGCTTTCCGACACTACTCTGGGCTCCTGGAAAGCATAACATCTTCAGGTTTCCGGAGCCCAACCCCAATTCAGTGTCAAGCCTGGCCCATTATTCTACAAGGAATAGATCTTATAGGAATCTCACAAACTGGTACAGGAAAAACATTGTCCTATTTAATACCTGGGTTTATACATCTTGACTCTCAACCAATACCAAGAGCTCAAAGGAATGGACCTGGGATGCTGGTTCTTATACCAACTAGAGAATTAGCTCTTCAGGTGGAAGCTGAATGTTCTAAGTATTCGTACAAAGATCTTAAAAGTGTTTGCATATATGGTGGTAAAGACAGAGACAGACAAATACAAGATGTCAAGAAAGGTGTAGATATCATTATTGCAACTCCTGGGAGACTACACGATCTGCAAATGAACAACTTAGTCAACCTAAGAAGCATAACCTACTTAGTTTTAGATGAGGCAGATAAAATGCTGGATCTGGGATTTGAACCCCAGATAATGAAGATTTTATTAGATGTGCGCCCAGACCGGCAGACTGTTATGTTCAGTGCAACTTGGCCAGATACCATTCATCGCCTTGCACACTCTTATTTGAAAGATCCTATGATGGTTTATGTTGGCACTCTAGATCTAGTTGCTGTACATACAGTGAAGCAAAATGTAATTGTAACCACTGAAAGAGAAAAACGAGCACTTATCCAAGAATTCCTAGACAATATGTCACCCGACGACAAAGTCATTGTGTTTGTCAACCGAAAACTTGTTGCTGATGACTTATCAAGTGACTTTGGTATCCAAGGTATCCCTGTGCAGTCACTGCATGGTGACAGAGAACAAGAAGATAGAGAACAGGCATTAGAAGACTTTAGAAGTGGAAGAGTGAAGATATTGATAGCAACTGATTTAGCATCTCGAGGTCTCGACGTTAATGATGTCACACACATATACAATTATGAATTCCCACGAAATGTTGAAGAATATGTACACCGAGTAGGACGTACTGGAAGAGCAGGAAGGACTGGCACATCAATTACCCTTATCACTGAAGACAATGTGAAGATTGCCAGTGAATTGATTGAAATTCTGAAAGAAGCAAATCAGAGTGTCCCAGAAGATCTTGTAAAAATGGCTAAGCAATACAAGTTACATCAACGAAGAAAGGAGGCAGAAAAAACATCAAGAAATTTTGGAGGAAAATCCAAACACTTTTATTAATGTTTACATTGAAAACTTACACCAGGCTACTAGAACATTCAAGACATGTTAAAGAAATTCAGTACTCAAGATACCTAAGGACGTTTTGAAGTTTGAAGACACAACCAAATCTTCAAGAAAACTACTAAGTTTTCAGTGTGTGTCTGTGTTCCTTAATAAAAAAAAAAAAAAAAAAGTTCCAAAATGAGAGTGAGAGATTATTTGAAAAAACCTTAAATGTTATGTTTTGGTTAAATTCTAATTTCTTTTCTAGTCTTCCATGTACATCTGTCTTTTCTAAAATATCTGGTAGAAGAAAACAGTCATGCTTTAAAATACATAGTAGTTGTACTAAATTGAAGCATAGCTTCAAGCTTATCTCAGTCAAAAAATTCTTTTTCCCTCTAATGGTTGGTGCCACAATAATTCCTAAAATTATCTCTGTTATCATTCTCTAATTTTGTTTGGTTCATTAGAAAATAAATTCCAGACAGAGGGAGGGAGGGGGTGGGGGAAAGGAAGAACAAAGAGAGAAAGAGGGAAGGGGGTGGGGTTTCAGCGTGTGACACATCTTGTACCCTGAAAAATCCCCAACAATAAAGTTTTCAGAAAAAAAATAAATTCCAAATCTTCCAGAAGATTCCACAATTCTATTTTATCAGAATGATGTAACCAACAGAGCAGGGTGTCTGAGTGACTAGGAATCAGATTCTTACATGAATTCTGCCACTAACCATTGGTTAAAAATTCTGAGGTCACTTGTATTCTCTATACCTTAATTTCTCCACTCATAAAATGGGATGGTTATATTAAATAATTTGGGGTCCCATTCACCTCTAAAATTCTGTGATATGATAGCTAAAACTGTGTACTCCAGCCTTGTATGAACATTTGACTGTCTAACCTAGGGAAAATTGTATCCTTGAATACCTATAATAAATGGAACAAAGAAATCCTTTTTAATAACTATAAAAGGTGCATTCTGCACTTTCAATGATTTTTATAATGCAACTGACAGGTTTTCTTCTAATTCTTTTCTTTTGATTATATTTTATTTTTAATTTCATTTTTTTCTTGGAAAGGTCTAAACCACATATACCATACATCAGGGAAAAATTAATGTGAGAAAAATTTATCTTTTCCACTGGGGCAAACATTAAAAACACAATCAAATGACACTTTTGCCATAGGAACAAATTTTAGCAAAAATCTAATTTTATCTATGTCTATCTCTTATGCCTTATTTAACAGCACTGTACACCTCACAACTGCACAAAGAAATCCCCACAGTGATGCTAAATAAACTTTAAAATTCCGTGTTTGTGAGAAATTAGAATTAGTTAAGCCTTAAGATTTCTGGTAAAATAAAGAGAGAAATTAGTGTAGCAATTTTCTCCCCAGCATGCCTCAGCTGTGACCACCAACAAGGCAGAAAGTAAGAGAAAGAAACAGGCAAACCCTCTAGGTACTGGTATTTGAAGTTTCAAGTGTGGCTTTAAAGGGTGTTTTACGTAGGGCTCAATATCTCTTGATAAAATTAATTAATATTATTAACATTTTTGAGTGATATGTACCAGGTACTTTATCTCAGAATCTCTAATATTTGTAAGAAGCCCATTCAGAATTCTAATATGAAGCTAGTAGATGATCTAATACAGACCCTCCTAAGAGAAAAACTCAAATCAATTCAAGGTGGGGGGCAGAGCGAGGGAGCAGGGAGAGGGGAGGAGGATGGGGGGTTAGGTGTATGGCACACCTCTTGGAGGTATGACACGATTATAAAAGGGACATTACCTAACAAATGCAAACAGTATAACCCAATTCTTTGTACCATCAATGAACCCCAAACAATAAAAAAAAGCCTATTCAGAAGGTAATCTTACTCCTATTTTGCAGAGGATGAAGTAAGGTCAGAGGAGCTAATTTGCATAAGGTCACTAAATCTGGTTAAAGAGGACTTAAGTGATATTTGCCCCAGAAGTGCCTTATTCCAATATTTACATTACTTTTATTTCAACACAGTTACATAGAAGACAATATTTTTGTCTTGAGGCTGCCTACAAGTTCAGATTTAGTGATACAAGGAAGTATGTGCAAATTTAACGTAAAGGCAATCTACAGCAGAACCTGCAACGGACGTTCAAATGGCCTGTTCCTGTCCACTCAAAGGTGAGATGATGACTATTTAGTAAGTTAAAGTATATGTTATTTGCCAGAATTCCTCATAGAGGCATATTAGAAAAAAAAGTAATGATTAAACCACATGAGATAGTGAGGTTCCACAATGACATTTAACTAACAATAACAAAAATTATCATTTAATGTCTATGAGTGAGAAAAAAAGTGTACATTTCTTCCATAAGAAAAAGCTGAAAATGGCTCAGCGCCTGTAGCTCAGTGAGTAGGGCACCGGCCACATACACCACAGGTGGTGGTGGGTTCAAGCCCACCCGGGCCTGCTAAACAACAATGACAACTGCAACCAAAAAATAGCCGGGCACTGTGGTGGGCACCTGTAATCCCAGCTACTCGGGAAGTTGAGGCAAGAGAATTGCTTAAGCCCAAGAGTTTGAGGTTACTGTGGGCTGCCATGCCACAGCACTCTACTGAGGGCAACATAGTGAGACTGTGTCTCAAAAAAAAAAAAAAAAAAAAAAAGAGAGAGAGAAGAGAGGGAAAGAAAGGAAGGAAGAAAGGAAAGGAAGGGAGGGAGGGAGGGATGGAGGAAAAGGAGAAAAGGGAAGGAAAGGAAAGGAAAAAAAAGAAAAGGCTGAAAAGGAGAGCCAGTGTATGGAGAAAGGTAAGTAAAAATAGAACAATGGTTCTCAACCATGGGTGATTTTTCTCCATAGAAGACATTTGACAAGATCTGGAGACAGTACTGGTTGTTACAATTTTGGGTGGGGGGTGAGGTACTACTAGCATCTAGTGGGTAAGAGGCTGTCAAACACCCTGCAGCCTACCAGACAGCTCCACACAACAAAGAATTATTGGCCAGAGACAACAGTGGTGAAATTGATAATCCCCAAGAGATCCTATGGTAACAGACCAACCAAAATCAATTGCATAGTAACCAAGAAGGGATTTCAAAGGAAAAAATATAGGGTTTCTAGACTATCTCTTGTGGGGTTGTGCAGGAAAAAAAAAAAAAACTATAAACTTCCTATCTTTGATATAGTCTACATCAGCGGTTTTCCACTAGGGCCAATTTTGTCACTGTCTAGAGACAGATTTGGCCGTCACATCTGGGGGTTGTAGTGGTGGTCTTGGCATCTCCCAGGTGCAGTCCAGAGGTGCCACTAAACATCTCACAATGCATAGGAGAGTTCCTCCCACAAGAAATAATTATCTGTCCCAAATGTCAGTAGTACCACAGTTGTGAAATCCTGCAATAGATAAGCAAAAATAAAACCCCAAAACTAGTTGCCACAAAACCATGAAGGGACTTCAGAGACGGGGTCGGGGGGAGACATTTATTTTGCCCTGTGTAATATAAAACCTTTCACGAACTTCCCTATCTTTGGCATAATTTATATTTCTCAACTGGAGTTGATTTTGTCCCCAAGGGACATTTGGCAATGTCTGTAGACAGTTTTAGTTGTCCCTACCAGGAGGCAGGATTGCTATTGGCATCTAGTGGATAGATGTCAGGGATAAACATCTCATAATACACAGGACAACACCCTACAAACGGCATTTTTTTTCAGCCTCAAAGCCTCAAAGTGTTGAGGTCAAGAAACTGTAGTTCACATTGATAGACCAATAAGGTTTTTGTGTGAGTAAGTTGTTCTTCAGTAATTCAAAGAAATACTGAGTTCTACATACAAATTGGGATGAATCAAAAGCAAGGCACTGAACATACATTGACACAGTAGTCAAACTATGAGGATTCATCTGACCTCAGAGTTATTGCTGTAAGATTCTTAGCATGGTGACTCACACTGAGTAGGCATTCAACAAATATTAGATCCCTTCTGTCTTCCTTCTCCCATCATCCATGATGTAACACTTGTTCACTATTCAGGATACTGGGTAGGCTGTTTTCCCCATTTGGAATGCCCTTTTTTCTTCTCTGCCAAGTCAAATCATATTAATCATTCTGAGTCCAGCCAAAGTGTCACATCTTTCCCAAGTTTTTATCTGTTCTCTTTGATTTCAAAACTTCTGTAGTTCTTATCTTACAATAATGTTAACATATATACTGTAGAATTTGCATAGAGACAACTTTGAAAAATTCAAATGAACTAAGAGAAATTGCACTAGCAGATATTTACTTTATCAAAAATATAACAGTTAAAACAATTTTATTTGCTATAATTAACAAACCATGAGCAAGAATGCATGCAATAAAAGTAGAATTTTAAATCAGTGAAGAAATAAAAGTCTATTTTAAATTAATTAAATCAAATAAATAAATGAAAAATACATAATACATAGCAAGACAATTGATCAACCAACCAACTCCTACTTACAGATTCTTGCTTTTTATAAAAAAAAAAGTAGATATATAAAAATAAATTCTCATACCAAAGTAGAAAATAATTTTTAAACATAAAATCAACCACACAAAACTAAAGGTAAACAATATTAACCTTGACAATGTAAAAATGAAAATCTTCTCAATGTCAAAATACCAACGAAGGCAAAGGAAACAGCAGAAAATAATTTAAAATATATAATGCAATCATAGTTACTGATAGTTAATATACAGAGCTTTTAGCAAAGCAAAAAACAAAAGACGAATCCCATATTAGAAACATGGGCAGAAATGTGAAAGGCAATTCACAAGACATACAATTAAATATGTAAACAAGAATTTGGCTTCTTTATAATCAAAGGAATAAAAATTAAACCAACAACATAACTCTTTTCTTTGGTAAGTTGGGCTCAGATTAGAAGAAAAAAAACACCCAAAATACCTAATGCTACAGGATGCAGAGAAGTAAACACTGGTAAGTTACAATTTGGTGAAATTGTGTTCCTTAGAGGGATAGTTGAGATTATGCATAAAATCTGTGTATGTTTAATAGAATTTGGCCCTCTAATACCACCTCTAGGCATTTACCCTAAAGAGATAATCAGACATACATAACCAGTATTTACAAACAAGGCTAATCATAGTGTTAATTAAAACAATTAATTAAATCCCTCAGAGTCCAATGATAGGGCAGTAGTTAAATTAATTGTAGCATATCCACTTCTGATTAAAACTAGTAGAAATCATATTCTTTTTTTTTTAAATTTCTTTTTATTAAATCATAACTGTATACACTGATATGATCATGGGGCATCATACACTCGCTTCATAGACCATTCTTAAAGAATATTTAAAAGTCGGGGGAAAAGCAGTTTATAAAATGATTTCGATTGTTTCTTGGAAATTACATTAGCCCGTATATCTATATAGACAAAAACATGAAATGGACACACATAGACACACACACATCTTAATAATAACCATAGCTTTCTATATTATGGAGTTATGGATGATTTTAAACTATTTCCAAAAATTTCTATGAAATGTTACTTTTTATTGCAATAAAAATGTGAAACATACTTCACTTCAAAAGTAAAGAATAACTAAATGACTTGAAAAATTAATTCAATAGGCATTGTATTTGAAGGTATTCAACATAGAAGTGTCTTTTGTCTTTTGCCCACTGAAAATATAAATGTCATTAATACAAAACATCTGTTTTTTTACCACTGCATCATAAGGGCTAAAAACAATACCTGGAACACAGTGGGAGCACAGTAAATATCTAAATGCATGAAAATAAGTGCCTTTTTTTTTCATTGAATAAAAGTAAACTTTTCTATTTCTGTTCCTTGTTTTGTCTTGTGACATCTGTTGGCCCACACCTCACCTTGTGCTTAAGGATAAGAATATATGGTGTTGGTTTTTTTTATACATGACACCCACATAAAGGGACATTTTTATCTCATTTTGTGGATTAAGAGACTAATGCTCAGAGAGGTTGCATAGTTTTCATGAGTTCAAAAAGTGGGTAAATAGAGTTTATTGCCTCTGTGCTGAAAATTATAGACTCAATAAAGAAGCCAGATAGAGAGTACAGAATCATAGGGGAGATGAAACAGACATTATTAGGGAAAGCACACAGGTTCCTCCGTTTATAGCAACGTAAGTACCCTGTGTAAAGGTATTTCTCACTATGCAGTATTTTTGCTATTCTTCTCCCTGGGCCTTAAGTGTCTCTGCAGCTTTCTAGCACTAAAGAAACATACATGATAAACTGAAAGCCTAAAATAAGAGAATTATAATCACTGGTAGAGTAATCAGCCTTTTCACAAGTCCTTTTGAGGGATTAGTCTGAATGGTTCAGTTGGATATCTGTTCACTTACACATTTAGTAAACTACAGAGCCAGAACAATAAAAATAAGGAACAATCTGAAGAAAGACTGCAGTAAAGGCTTTATAGTCCCTACTGTGGGAAGGGATGGGAATACTTGGGAAGTGCTAGATAAGCAAAAGAACCTGCCAGTGTGACAAGTCATAAATTCAGTCTCAATTTATAATCTCTAATGTGTGAATTTCTGGGAATAAAACTATGAAGTGCCACCTTAACCACATTTGGGGGGCAGACACTAGTGGTTTACCTGTCCATCATTCATCCCCCCTACCAGCTCCCTCCTCCCTCCCTATTTGCTGGCATAATTCACTTACCAATATAGAGATGGCAAAAGTCAGAAATTCGTTTTCCTAGCCTCCCTAGCAGATAGAGCACAGGCATGGGACACGAACCTGGCCTATGGCACTGGCAGGAAAGTCTGCTTAGCAGATTGCCAGAAAAATCTCCCTCCCTTACAAACAGACAGAATAAGCTGTCCTTCCTGCTTTTGAACACAGTTGTGTGAAGACACGAGGCTGTGACAGTCATTTTTAGACAATGGAGAAATGATAATTTGTACAAATAATCAACACACTGAAATGGGCATAAATGTATTTATGATCTATGTACAAAAGACTTAATAAAAAAAAAGAAACTGCATCATAATTGCCTTGAGATAAAATTGGAATATAGTGGGTATGTGCTAAAGAGTATTATTCACTGTAAAATGAATAAAAATATTGGATATACGAAAAAAAAAAGAATACCAATAGCCTAAGTATGACCAAACAGAAATTTGGGAAGTTCCTGGATCACGTAACTGTGCTGCTGAATTAACCCTGTCTGGCAGCAAGAGAGGTGTACAGCTCACATTTTCATTCAAGAAAAAGCTTGCTGATCAGCTGTGAGAAGTGCAGTTAGCTGACAGCACCCAGCTGCAAACAACCCATGACAGCACCTGGGCCAAAGCCAGGTTCTTCCAGGAAGCCCCAGCCAGTAACCAATTGAGCACAGCGAGCACTAATGCCCAGGCATTTCTACCCAACGTGGGCCATATTTGCAGCAGAGCTCTCTGATTGGCAAGCTGGCTCTGATTTCTTTTTCTTTTTTTTTTTGTTTTTTTTGTTTTTGGGGGTTTTTTTGGTAGAGAAAGAGTCTCACTTTATGGCCCTCAGTAGAGTGCCGTGGCATCACACAGCTCACAGCAACCTCCAACTCCTGGGCTTAAGCGATTCTCTTGCCTCAGCCTCCCGAGTAGCTGGGACTACAGGCGCCCGCCACAACGCCCAGCTATTTTTTGGTTGCAGTTCAGCCGGGGCCAGGTTTGAACCCACCACCCTCGGTATATGGGGCCGGCGCCCTACCAACTAAGCCACAGGCGCCGCCCTGGCTCTGATTTTTTATAGGCTGTTTCTATCTAATCTTCCTTTCTTTCCTCTATCCTTCCACAGTTATCAAAACCCAAGCTGCAGGCAGTCAGAAGGATTTCCTGACGACTCCTGATACTTTTCTTCTTTATTTTCATAGGTGTTACCCCAGTAAGTATTGGACCCAAGCAATACATCCAGGAATCTCTTACCTCTGAATCTTGTATTACATAAAATAGTATATGTATTCATCAAGTCATTATTAGTTGAGTATGTTAACACCAGCCCAAAGCATCCTAACTGATAAATTAGAAAAATTGCCACAAAATACCTTATGTTGAGGCAGTGAATTTTCCACCATTGAGAAGAGGGTCTGATGAGTGTACTTTACTTGGATGAGAGTTGACTCTAATAAGCAAATTAAACTCTTTTCCTGGATGTTTATTTAATGGGGACACTGGAAATGTAGGATTCTATAGGGAAATGCTGTAATTTCATAAAAATTGGAAGCATATCAAACAAGCCCAGTTTTTGAACAGTCAGCGGCAATTAGAGGAAGAAGTGAGAAACCAGCAGAGTAGAAAACTTGAACTGCAGTCATGAAGAGACCCACTATCAAGGTCATCTGAACCAATAACTTTAACAGAATTCACACTTGGCTGCACCTGGAATACAACACTGGCTGACAGATTTGAAATGTAGCCAACCAGAGAATTTCTTGCAATCAACCGTCTAGAGGGGCTCAGGGTGAATAATAGCCAAAAGTAATAGGAGTCTTCTCATGAACACCAGGAAAATAAAAAAATAATAAATCTTTTCACATGGTGGGGGATAAGGAGAGAAGATCTGATGGGTCATCTTTGTTTTCCTACCTGAGTTTGAAAATCAATTTTTTTTTTTTAAAGCCAAGAGCAAGTATTTTCTACAAGAATATTGAGAAAGTCAGCAAAAACATTTCTCTCCCTTCCTGTAACCCTGATGCCCTTCCCTTAACAAAAAAAGAAGAAAGGTAATTCAGGGTTTCTTAGTGTATTGATTGGATAAATGCCTATAATTAAATGGAAAGATGGAAGGAGGGCTGGTCTTCTCTCTTTATGCTGACTCCTCCATTTCATTTCCCAATTGCTGCTCAAGCTGTTCAGTGCCATTCAAGTTCACAAAACTAGGATAAACTTTGATGCCTCTTCCTCACCTAGCACAGGAACAATACTGAATGAAAGCTTGCCACTGCTTTTCCACCACATGTAAATGTCACCCTTCAGGTCCCCACTCCTACTGCAAGCTTCTGTTTTCTTCTCGTTCTTCCAACAGGGTAGAATGTTAGCAGTGATGTTTACCCAGCTTAAAGAAAGTCCATCTAATCTTCCTAAGCTTACAGTGTGTAGTAAACTGATGTGTTTTGGGATCCTAATTAAAATTTCAGTTGGAACCTATTTCTCATATTCAGAAAAATCCCTTTGAGACATAAACTAATTGCTTTTAGGCTTGTGTCCTTTGAGAACCTATATGTGCCATTTTACATAAATGTTTTAATTTTCTCTGGAATCAATAAATGTGGCCAGGGCGTATCTCTTCCCAGGCATCTCTAACTTTGTTCTGTTTGTAGGCCCTTCCTCAAACACACACACTCTTTTATAGTGCCTTCCTGGGGAGCACCATATGACACTCCATACTAATTTAACTTAGCTTTCTCATGGTTAAAATGAGGGTAAAATGATGGTAAATAGAGGGGATAAGGAAAAGGGTCTCCTTGCTACACACCTGTCTACAACACACACACATACACACGCATACACCGTGTGTCTGTCTGGTTTACCTGAGAACACACAGCCTGGCTGACCATTACTTCCTCTAGGCCTCTGTCATTCAGAGCACAAACGTCCTTCATTTATGCACTATAAGCTGAAGTTTCTGCTCATGTACATGAGGGGCAAAGATTTACCCCTCTCTTTTTTGGAAGATACCAGTTGCTGCCTCCAAATTTAAGCATAACATAATAGTTAAGGGTGTCATCTCCGGAGTCAGAAAGACTTGCCTCTGAATTTCAGTTTGACCACTTGCAATCAGTTATGTGAGTTTGGGCAATTTCTATAAAGGTGCTAAGTCTTGGTTTACTCAGCTATAAAATATGGATGGTGATTTTAATTTGTATTTCATGAAGACTAAATGATATACATATAAAGTATCCAGCATAAAAAATTTAATATTACACTTAATGGGTTTTTAAAACAAGAGAAAATAGTAAGAGGAAATGGTGATAATAAGAAGGCCAATTCCATGTAGTTGTCACTCTCACAAACTATAAACTATAAAGGTTAATGTATCATAAAAGAACTTCAAAAACACGATAATTTTGTTTTGGGATTTGTTTGCATGGAAAGGACACTTGCTTGGGTCTATCTATCGAACATATATGTTCTTGACCTCTCCTTTTCTCTGTCTGCTCCATTCTTTTCCCATCAGGAACTGCCTTTTACTGTTTGTTTCTTCAGACACATAGGGGAATATGGCTGATTTCATAGCTCCCTGATCATCATTACATCGGTTCATGCCATCAACCTAGATTGAGCTAGGATATCTCAGCTCCAAGTTTATATCTCTGTAAGAGAGGATCTAATTGGTCCCATTTGGATCATAGACCACTCTCGGGCCAATCACATGTTGTGGGTGGGAGGACTGGTGGTAACAGGGCCATTTAACATAAACAGTAGTTGCTAGGACCCCATCCCTCTGTTTAAGGAAAGGTAAACTTCAGGAAAAGGGGACCATTAAAGCTGTAGTATTAATTTTTTTTTACTTATAAAGAAAGCTCATATATATTACCATATTATGGATTCTGTTATCACTTACGGTTGTCATGTAGACATAAAGTTCTTTTTTAGCATTTCTTTGAAATATGAGAATTTTCATACTATCTACAGAACTATTTATTTTATCACATATTTTATCCATCCCATTCTTTTTAGAAACTGTCATAAGATCATCTGAACAAGCAATATCTACTTCTAATGAAGAGTAAGAGCCATTTTCCAAGGACAGTATTCACAATACTTATATCATCATCATCTCCCATTTATAAAATCTGAAGCTGACCTAAAATAAGACAACTCATATCACTTAAATTTATCTGCCCCCAAAGCACTTTTACATGAAACTTAGTTTCATTACCATCATTATCATATTTAAATATTTACATTTTAGCTCTAAAAATACATGTTAAGCTTTACATTTATGATTTAGATAAGAGAAAGATATTTCTTGGGACTATCTCTTTTTCATATCAACCTAAACCACAAAGAAATTGAATTAGGATAACTTTCTAAAATATAGAATTCTTTTCTTATTTACTACATATCTAATTCATCATTTCCTGTTCATTTATCTTTGATTTGGTGTCTCAATATATCAGCATTCTATGCTAATATTTAAGTAGCTAATGTAGAAAACTGGATAAATATTAATCACATTGGCTGCTTCAGAAAATATCTTAGAGTGCACAGATTGTACAAAATATTAAATGAAGTTCAAAGAACTTGGAAGAGAAGGAAAATAAACCATGGGTTAAATTTCTACTGAACAATTGGGAGAATAATCATTCAAAGACAGAATTGGCTAGTCCAAAGGAAATGTTTCATGCAATTTTTTTCATGGATTTTTTTTTTTTTGCTATCATATAGATGGCTCCTATAATTTTTTTTGGATATTCAACAATACCAGGTATTATGATAGGGCTAGGAGTTGAAGGGTTTATATAGATCTGTCAATTGCAACTCTCAACCCTAGAAGTTCCTATCTCAATCATAATTTTGTATAAAAGATAAAAAGAAATGGGCCAGATTGCTGGTTTTTCATACTTAGATACCCAGGGCCAATGATCTCTATCACTAGAGTTAAGGCCAATTGTTTATGCAGAAACCTAATCTTGTAGGTTTTCATGGCCAACCATGGGACTTGTTGAGCTCTAGCCAGTACTAAATGAAAGACTCATGTTCCTGTGAAAAACCTAGAAGCGAGGACACAGGATGGCAAAAAGTTCTCCATAAGCCTTACCTAGCAGTAGCAAAATGAGGAACTGTGCATGCACAAAGTCCCATGTTTAGAGTGGTAACAAAACTTCTGAAGTATGGTGTCTCTGGCAAGTATACATATCCCAATCTAGCACCTAAGCCCTGATTAATCTGACTCTACTGTTCGAAGAAAGTATTCATTATTTTTCCAGCAGTCCCACAATCTGACCCTCCTATACTCCTTGGATCACATGGCCTGACATAAATCAGGGCCCTCCTGGGATATGACCACTAAACAACTAACCACAGTGACGCTGGTGTCTAATCACATTCCTGACACTACTTATAAGAGAACTACTATAAAATAGGACTAGGTCTCTCTACTGCAGCCGAGAAAGTGAAAAGCTCTCTGCCTTTGAGAGTAGAGATACAGGTCCTATACAAGTGCCACCATGTTATTTATGCTCGTTTTATCAAAGTAATGCAACATACACAAATTTAAAAAAAGATGTCTATATCCAAATTTAGAAGTGTTAATATATTTTCATATTTGTTTTAGGCCTTACTTTGTTAAATTAAAGATTATAGAGAGTACTAAATCCTCCTACCTGATGCTATTTCCCTCCCTTGCACTCTGAAGGCAATTACTCTCCTAAAGTTGGTATACTTCCTCTCTATGTATACTTTCTATGTTTACAACTTACACATGTGCTTATACGCAAAAAAAATGATATTTCATATTTTAAATGTTACATAAATGGTTTCTTTGCTCATTATATAGTGAAATTTATCAAATCTGCTTTATACAGGTATGGTACATTCATTCAAGTTACTGAATACTATGCCATTCCATGGCTATCTGACAATAAATTTATCCATTACTCTATGCATAGAGTGTGCAGGGTTTTTTGCTATTACAAGAAATGCTGTAGTGAATGTTCTTATATTAATTTCCTCATGCATGTATGCAGGAGTTTCCCTCAGGAACATACAGGACTGGCAGTCAAGTGAAATAGACACATATGACCATGCCAATCATTTACAGCTTATGTTTGTTCTGATTGGTTAGCACCCCTGATAGAAGTTATTAAATATTTTCAATATCACCCCTTGATACATACCAAGAAGTGCAATTGATGGTCATACAGAATGCTCATTTTATCTTTGCTAGAGATTATCCATACCTCTTTAAAGTGGTTTAACCAATTTACACTCCCAGCAGTAATTTAATATGTGCATTCCTATTTCCCCACAAGTAGAATTGTTAAGCTAACTTCCACTGATCTGATGAGTGTGAAATGATAGCTTGTAGTTTTAATTTACAGTTTTCTGATTACCAGCCAGGTGAAATATCATCTGTTATCAACCAATCAGAACTCTTCTTTTGCAAATTGCCTGTTCATAGTCTTTATTCCATTTTCTATTGGGCTTTCTTTTTTCTAGTTTTCTATTTGTAAGTTTCCTGTATTTCTTATCCATATTAATCTTTCATCAATTATATGGGTTGCTAACATTTTTTTTGATCTGTGGATTATCTTTCACTCTGTTTGTGATGTCTCTTAATCTACAGAATGCCACCATTCATTGGCTCCATGAATTTGGATAAATCATTTAAACTCTCAATATCTCCACTTAGTCATTTATACAATGAAGTCAATAACGACTCATTTACAAAATTGCTGTGAATAAAAATAATGAAATTATAAATGTACAATGTTGAAGAACATGCAATAAGTAAATAGTAGTTTTCTCCCTGTGGCCATTTTCTCAAACAGAAGGGGAAACAAAAACCTATTACGTAAATATATTCATTGAGCTAAGGTATGTCAAAAAAGAAATCATATGGATGCTTGAACAGAAGGATTAGTTGACTAGATTATATAATTCACTCAATAAATATTTATTGAACCTTTCTTATATGCCAGGCATAGAAATAGAGTGGGAAGCAAAACAGATGGAGGTTTTTCTAGTGTGAGAGAGACAACAAGTACACAAATTATTATTTCCTACAGTGTCAAGATGAAGAAAGCTAACAGTGTATATGAGAATGACAAAAGTATTGAGGGGTACAACTACATATTGGATGGTTAGAAAAGTCCCATCACAGAGATGATTGAAGTAGAAACCCAGAAGATTTGAAGAAGGGAGCTGTGTGAGGGAAGCATGGGCAAAGGCCCTAAGATCTTGACATACTTATCAATCAAGGAGAACAAGGAGAGCGTGTGGGAAGGGAATAGCAAGACTGACGGCAGAGGGATCCGGCAACCAGAAAATGACCTTGGAGGGCACAATAAGGATTCCAGATTCTATTCTAAGTGTGATGGAATATACCCAGAGGGTTTTGGACAAAGGTGTAATATATTATAATTTATGTTTTTAAAGGATCCATTCAACTACAGGATGGATAAAAGGCTGTAGGAGTGCAGGGGAGGAAAGATGGTAATTAGAGGAGACTGCCTTTGTTGCACCAAAGATTTATAAAAGATTTATTCTAGTAATTTTCCCAAGATGCATGAAAATAAGCTACTCTGAACTCAAATCTCAAATAACACAACAAAAGACATTATTTCTATTTACTCTTACTGGAAGATCCATATTTAATTCAGAACCCAAAAGAACATAAGAAATAGTGGCAAAAACAAATGACAAAAGAGTTCTGCTGAACTTGTTTACCTCTTATTTGTACTGACTAGTTTGCCCTTTTTTTTTTTTTTCTTAAAAATACCAAGGCATATTTAGGATGGTTACTACCTGTAGATTTTTTTCTTTTTTTTGAAGTGTCAAATGGCTTGGGTACAAGCAGTAGTTTTCCCATGATTATTTTTTGACCATCATTACTCAGTGACATGGAGAGGTCATACCTAATCTTCCCTCTCAAGAAATGCTGGCTATCTGATAATGAATGTTTCCCAATTCTCTCTCACTCTCCAAGGTGTTCTAATTGATTTTTCTCCCTGTTGTTTAGAATCTAAGGCTATGTAATTAATGGGTTTCTCTTACACAAATAGAAAAACTCAGCATGACCAAAGTCAGAATGGTCAACAGCTCAGCTCTTCCCTGCCTCCCAACCGTAACACCTCATTAAGTCTGATTCCTCCAGCCTGCCTTCCAATCCACAGGTGTTTCTCATTGCCTTCAAAAAGTTTCAGCTTCTTCATTGAAGTCACTGGTTTTATTTCTTAAGAAATTATTCTTTTTTAAATTTTCAAATTAATATCAGGGTACAAACGATTAGGTTACAATGTTTGGCATTTGTTAAGTGCCCCTTGTAGTTGTGTCCCACACCCAGGAGGTGTGCCATATACCCTTACATTGTGCCCATTAGGTGGGAGCACACCAATCTTCCTCCTTTCTCCTCTCCCTCTCCTCCCCCAACTTGAATGAACTGAGTTTTTCTCTTATATGGGTATTCAATTGTCTACTGGCTTCGTATCAATATTGAGTACATTGGATACTTTTCTATTCTTGTGATACTTTAGTAAGAAGAATGTCAGATATTCTCAGTTTGATTTTATGTGAAAATGAATCACCTAGAGATCTTGTTAAAATGCAGATTTGGATTTCATAGATCTGGGGTAGGGTTTGGGATTATGTATTTCCTAGATTATGATGAGGATGATATGAGGACTATGCTTTAATAGCAAGGTCCTAGGCTGAAGGCAACTACAGCTCACCTTTAAACATTATTTAAAAATATACAGATGCTCCTCAGTTTGCTACGGGGTTACCTCCCAGTGAACCCTATCGGAAGTTGAAAATAAATATCTTAAGTAGAAAATGCATTTAATGCAACTAATGTACCAAAGATCATAGCATAGCATAGCCTACCTTAAACATGTTCAGAACATATATACATTAACCTATAGTTCGGAAATATCATAGAACACAAATATAATCACGTGTTGAATATCTCATGCAATTTATTAAATACTGTGCATTATGTTGAATGTGATGGTTTCACACCCTTGTAAAGTCAAAAAATCATAATTTTAACCATCATTAAGCTGGGGACAGTCAGTATATACACATTCTCATGTATAGCAAATGTATATTTAAATTAGTCAGAGTTTACTATGGGAATAGAACCAATAGTATATACACACATATATGTATGTATATATTAATGCACGTACAAAGAGATCTAGGAATTGGCTGAAATGACTATGGAAGTTAAGCTACAATCTGCCATCTGCAAGCCCAAGACAGCAAGCAGTGTAGTTTCTGTCCAAGCCTGAAGGCCTGAGAACCAGGGGAGTTGGTGGTGGCCATCCCAGTCTAGGGCTAGAGAAGACTAACGTCCCAATTCAGTCAGGCAAAGAGCAAGAATTCTTCCTTCCTCTGCCTTTTTGTTCTCTTCAGGCCTTCAAATGATTGAAGCAGACTCACTCGTTCTGGGGAAGGCAATCTGTGTTACTCAGTCTGTGAATTCAAATGTTAATGTCTTCTGGAAACACCCTCACTGACGCACCCAGAAATAATTTTTAACCAACTACCTGGGCAAATCCCTAGTCCAGCTGACACATAAAATTAATAATCTATATTACATATATAGTAATGCACACATATGTATATTTATATATGCATACATATATAACACATACAATAATGTACATATATGTGTATATATTATATACAAAATAAATGTCTAATTTACACCTATGCATATTTGGAGTATATTTAAAATAGTTATCACTTGTGGATAAATATATGTCGAATGGCTTGGGTTCAAAAAGTAGTTTAACACTGTGATTTTTCTTTGAGCATCATTATTTGGTGACAAGGAGAGATCAAGCCTAAACTTTCAAGTTGAAAATTTAAAAACTTATCTAAGAAGGATAATAACTTATCATCTTGCATTAATAACCTAAATAACTATTTCCCTTCCCATATGAGATCTTTTTTTTTTTGCAGTTTTTGGCCAGGGCCAGGTTTGAACCCACCACCTTGGGTATATGGGGCCAGCACCCTACTCCTTTGAGCCACAGGCGCCACCCCTATATGAGATCTTTTTATAAAGAGGGGAATGTATTTGTCTTTGGGAGAATTTCTCTCAGGCCAACAGTGCACAATGCTGAATGTGTTCAGTCCTTAGTCCTGGTTCTCAAAGTGTGCTCCCAGAACCAATACCATCAGAATCACCTGGGATCTTGTTAAAATTCCAAATTTCATGCCCCACCCCAGACCTGCTGAATCATAAAAACTGTTCGTAGGGCCCACATATCCGTGTTTAAACACACCTTCCAAATGATTGTGAATTTTGAGACCCACTGCTCTATAGGACCAGTTTATTTCCATTTCTAAATAAAATGCATTCATATGATTTTCTTAAATTTACTACATAAGACTAGTAAAAAAAAGAAGGCTTACAATCCCCATAAATCCATCTGTGTAGTGTTTTGCACATATAAATGAAGCAATAAATACAAATCTGGCATATGAGGAAGATTAGTATAATTTTCCCCACAATTTAGAACATATCTTCTTTCTTTACTAATACAGCTATTAGCTATTCAATGCATGAAGAAGGAGTCCCAAAATGTGACACATATATTAACATTTAAAATTTTAGGCAATTTATAGCAAGTAGCAAGCTCTTGAGAGGCCAGCTTGATATTGCTTTGAGGGCCACTTCTCAATTTCTCATACAAAGAATATGTAGGCATTGTTCTTTTCTCATCTCAAAGTTTATTCCTCCTGGGAAGAATCCATTTGAACCATCCCTTCTATATAATTGACTATTTATATGCAGCTATTACTGGCAAACTTTACTCTCTTGAGGGCCACTAACCACGCCTGGGTTACTTTTATGATAAAATGTCACCAGGAGATAAGAATACAGCTATTGAAGAACTCCAGGCTGGTTTTCTAAAGCCTTTCATAGAAAAAAGTATCTGAAAGTTTACAGATGAGTCTACTTCAGTCCTGGGCTCCACACACAAAAAACTCACTCAAAGTAATTGGTAAATTCTAAATAATTTCTGAGAGAGCTCCCCTGAGTTTCCGTTACAGTACACATAGTGTTGGTAATGATCTTTGAAATAGCTAGAAGTAGTTTCATATAAATATTTAGAATTAGAATCTGTCCTATTTCAGCATCATATACATTTCACAAATCATAAAAACCCCTGATTGGCATTTTAATACGGACTTTATGGAAAAGTTATATTATAAAATAAGACATAAGTTCTAACTTTGGCTCATTTTTTCCATTACATGATTTCAACATTTTTATCAGCTGTGTATCTACTCATTAAAAAAATGTAATCCCCTGATCACGGACATATTAAAAATAATAACAAAAGAGTATATTACTCTGCTTTTGTAACAACACAAAGGAATATTAATGAACGATTAAACCAAAATTATTAATAAATTTACTATGACTAATTTTATATGTCATCTTGGCTGAGCCATGGTGCCCAGTTACTTAATCAAACACTATTCTGGATGTTTCTGTGAAGGTGTTTTTAGATGAGATTAACTTTTTAAATTAATATTCAAATCAGTGGATTTTGAGTAAAATGTATGGTCCTCCATAACATGTGTGGGCATCCTCCAATCAGTTAAAAGCTTTACAAGAAGAAAGTCTGGCCTCCGTCAACCAAGAAGGAACTTAGCCATTACACTTCATGGGGATGCTAACTGAAATGCTTCTCTAAGTCTCCAGCCTGCCTGTCTACCTCATGAGAATTTGGATTGACCAAGCCTCCACAATTGTGTGAGCCAATTCCTCAAAAATCTCTCTCTGTTTTTTCTCTGTACACACACACACACACATCCTGTGGGTTCTATTTCCTTGGAGAACTCTGACTAATGCAAAACTGTTAAGGATGATTTTTAAGAGGTAAAATCAAATCTTTCATACAATTATATAATGATCATTTGTCAAAAATTTTATTGTATTAATGAGAAAAGTAGTATAATGTTTCAATGAGTTCAAAAGAGAATTCAAACTGTATAGTTGAATGAGAAATGCTACAATGAATTTACAAATCAATGTAAGGTTACCTTTTTCCATGACAGAATATGCACAGCTAGAGACACATAACGTTCAGGTACCATTTGCATTGCTATCAGTTACATGTAACGTAGAGACTTGTAGAACAGCTCAAAGGCACAGAGTTCCACACACTCAGATAACCAGGAAGTGCGGTGGACGAAGCCTTGTCTATCACTGACATCTACTTTCAAGCCTTTTTGCAATTTTTCCCGTATCGATTTTCCAATGTAAAATAGGGATTATATGTACACATATGTATAAAGATAGGTTTGTGTACACACATGAATTTATATGCCCACTTTTCCCAGGAAACGAATGGAGTGAAAGTTATGTAATGTACTTAGTAGGCAGTGATGCTCTGATCAAGTGGATCCACTTCGAGACACAGGTAACATTTAGGGCCCACTCTCCCCATTCTGCAACTGTTCCAAGTTTGTGTTTCGCACATCCTTCTCTTTCGTATCTCTCCCTATCAAAACTGGGAAGTCATATCTAATTCTTTCACAATTAGGTGAAAATGTAGATAAGCTTTCAGTGATAACTGAGGAGGCAGCAATTAAGTGAGGAAAAAAATCCTTACCCTAAAGAAACAAAGGGCTGATTGGAATTTCAAGCATCAACTCTGGAGTTGTAAAGGTGTTTCAAGGTTATAAGATTCCCCCAAATCACATCCCAGAACAATAAGCCCTCCTGTTCCTAGAGGTAAGGTGAGGCCTGTGAGTCCTACATAGTTCTTGCATAAACAAACACACACGCACACACACAGAGATATATACATGCACATATAAGATATTAGCTAGAATTTATATGTTCACACTTGCCTTTTCTGTTGGCAGTTAATGAAAATTAATCTACAAAGTTTACTTGATAGAATACCAAAACAGACAATGTTCCCTTTAAAGCAGCCATCCTGTTGTGCTTATTCAGTGATGAATGAGTAATGCTCCTCCCATTGAGAATTTCTTCCTGGAAAAAGAAATCTGCCCTTAAGATAGACTTTTATCTGTCTGGCATCTATTCAGCATGGGTCAGTCTGAAGACAGGGAGATAAATGCACTAACTGGATCTGTACGGACCTCCCTTCTCTTTCAGTGTGGGGATACTTAATTTCTTGGTTTCCTATCTACTACTGCCAAGAAAACGGTCTCCCTCCCCCCACCCGCCTTCCTTAGCAATGAAAAAAATGCCCATCAGCTCATTCAAGACTTTGTTCCAGCTACAGAAGTTGGGAAAGTAGAATTTTATCTTCCTGATACATGTTTTAGCCCTTAGTGAAATAAATGGTTTCCATATTGCACGTCATTATTCATATGCTAAAACTGTTTTTTTTCCTGCAACATCTGAAAAAGATTTGCAATTTGGATTGTCCCTGATGGTTTTAATTTTTCTTCAACCATGTTTAGGGAGTTCCATGTATACAAAATTTAAAAATATTCAGCATTAAGGCTGCGAGGAGAGTAGAGAAAAAAAAAGAAAACTAATTTTCTCCCCCTCAAAAGTTCAAATTAGAGAAATAGTGAACAGTATTCACACCAAGTAGCAGTTTCAAGAGCTGAGTGTTCAAAAAAATATAACTATCTCTAAAACTGGTCAAATATTCCTTTTATCAGAAAAGTTTACACTTTTGTTTATAACCGAAAATGGGTGAACTTCAATTTCGTATTTTTTAAACTTGGAGGAGAATATACGGGGTTTCCCCAAAGTTGCCATACACAAGAAACTTTAACAAACTCATATTTTACATCAACATGTAGAGAAATATTTGGTAAAATTTTGTAAGGAATATTTTATAAAGGTACATTTAGCTACATATTTCCTATGTATGTGTGTATACATGGCCCCCAGGTACAACTCAAGTCAGATTCCTAATAAAATTGCAAGTGCAATCCAGGACTGCATAACAGAAGAGGGATTGGAGAATTGAAAGGTGTTAATGGTGGTGCCCAGAGAGGCGGCTGCAGAGGAGATGTTCAGGCCAGCTTTATTGAAAGGGAGGAGTGACCTGCCTGGGCAGTACAAAGATGGAGTCTGAGTCCGGGGGCCTGTGAGAGACCATTTTCATATGGGGCCCTGGGGTTGGGCACATTGCACAGGTTGCCTGTCAGGTTAGGGTCTTTTGTGGTGAACTTCTAGAAGGTGGGGCTAGCCAGATCTTTTGTGTCTTTGTTTGAGGAGGGGAAAAGGGTTTGTGTGTGGCTGCGTTAGGCCCCCCAACAGGAATCATCAAAGAGTTCAGAAAAAAGAATGACAAAGATGAAAACAGACTTCCACGCTAAGATGGAGAGAAGCGATTTAAAAACTGAGAGACAATTTCATAACCAACTTCAATTGGTTATTAAATGACGATGAAGACCAACTAAGGAGTAGTGACTCCATTTGAAATGTGGCCAAGCTAAAACAACAACATTAAACTGTAGACAAATGGATCCAGCTAGATACAAAAGGGATTTTCTCTCCAAATAGAGATGATAAAATGTTAATGTATAATGCAGAAGAATGATGATTGTTTTTCTATCAATTCCTTGACACATTCATCCAGCAAATCTGCCCCTTGACCTATTACTTCTCTGTCCTCATCTGCTCCCTCCTGCTCCATTGCTCACTTGGCTCTTGTCTTCCTGGCCTCGCACTGCCTGAAATCTCCAGACGTATCTTTACTTCAGAGCTTTGCCCTTGCTGTTCCCTCTCCCTCATAATTTCTTCCTGTGAAAAGATGACTTTGGGGCCCCCGCCTTCACTCAAGTCTTTACTATAAAACTACTCTCTCAGTTGCACCTTTCCCTGGCCACCCTCCTAAATTCCAACAGCTCCCATTATCTCTCCTTGATTCATTTATCCTCCTTAGCACATAATCATTACTTAACATACTGAGTAGTATTCCACTGTATGAACCTATCAAGGAGTTTTTTAGCCATTCATCTAGCAAAAGAAATTTGGATTATCTCTCGTTTTACAAACAAAGCTACTATGATTATTCCTGAACATCTTTTACCATGAACATAAATCTTCATTCTTCTAGAATAAATACCTAGAAGCGAGATTGCTAGGTCCCCTGTAAGTATATGCTTATAGGAAAATGCCAAACTGCTTTCCTAAGTAGCATTTTTTGCTTTTGCATTCCACCAGCAATGAGTAAGATTTCTAGCTTGATCAGAGCCATCATTCAGTATTGTCACTATTTTTTTATTACAGTCATTCTAACAGGTATGGAGTGGTATCACACCATGGTTCTATATTTCCCTGATGGATAATGATGGATAATGATGTTGGCCACCATTTCATGTGCTGTGTGTGAGCCTCATAACTTCACCGATGAAGCATCTATTTGAGATTTTTGCCCATTATTTTGTGTCTGGCTTCTTTTGCTCAATGTTTTTTAACTTTTTCTCTGAAATAATTAAAAACTTACAAGAAGTTGCAAAATAGGACATAGAGTTCTATGGAAGCTTCAGCCAGCTTCCTCCATTGGTAATATCTTATATAACTACTGTATAATATAAAAACCAGAAACTGACACTACTACAGTACTATTAGCCAGACTATCGACTTTCTTCATGTTTCACCAGTTTTTACATGCATTTGTGTATGTGTGTGTATCCAAGTTCGTGTAACAGACAACAAATCAAGATACAGAATTACTCCATCTTCACGAGGAAACTCCTTCACGCTACTGCCTTCTAATCTCACCAATTCCTCATCCTCTGTTCTTGTCCCTTAGTAACCACTAATCTGTACTTCAACTCAATATTTTTGCCATTTCTAGAATATAACAGGAAACATATACAAAATATCCAGGCTTTGCAATTTTCCTTTTTCGCTAAAACTACTGTCTCCGAGATCCACCCAAGTTGTCACATGCATCAATATTTTCTTCCTTTTTATTGCTGAGTGGTATTCCATTGTATGGATGTGCCAGAGTTTATTTAACCAATGACCCACTGAAAGACATTGGAGTTGTTTCTTGTTTGGGGCTATAACAAATAAAGCTGCTATGAACATTTATGTACCAGTTTTTCTGTAAATGTAAGTTGTCATCTATCTGGGAAAAATGCCCAAGGGAGTAATTGCTGGATTGCATGCTAAATGCATGTTCAGTTTTATAAGAATCTGTCAAAATATTTTACAGATTGGCTAAGCTAATGTGTGAGAAATTCAGTTTCTCGGCATCCTTGCCGTCACTTGGTTTTAGAACTACTTTTTTATTTTAGCCATTATAATAAATATGTATCTCATTGTGGCTTTCATTTGTATTTCTCTAATGGCAAATGATGTATCTTTTGATGTACTTTTTTGGCTATTTGATTCTCTTTTTTTCTGAAATGTCTCTTCATGCCTCTTGCACATGTTACAAGCAACAAATTCACACAGTTGAATTTCGAGTGTTCTTAATATGAGTTCTTTCTTAAATATATGACTTTCAAATGTCATTCCCAGTCTATGGCTTGTCTTCTCATCCTCTTAACAGGATTTTTCAAAACAAAATGTTTTTAACTCCAAATTATCAATTTCTTTTCTTTCCTGGATCATGATCTATTGTCATGTTTAAGATCTCTTCACCTACTGCTAGGTCCTAAGATGTACTTCTATTTTTCTTTTAAAGTTTTTATACATTTACATTTAAATCCCTGATATATTTTAAATTTATTTTTGTATAAGGTATGAAGATTATGTGAAGTTCACTTTTTTTACCTATGGATGTCCAGCACCATTTGTAGAACAGACTATCTTTCCTCCATTGAACTGCTTTTGCATAGTTTTTTCATACTTGTACGGATCTATTAATGGATTCTATATTCAATTCCCTTGATCTATGTGTCTATCCTTCCAAGGACATCATACTGTCTTGATTACTGTAGCTATGTAATAAGTTTTAACTTATTTTTTGAAATTACTTTAGATATTTTAGCTTCATTGCATTTCCATACAAATTTAAGAATGAGATTATCTACTAAAAATTGTGCTAGGATATTGTTATTGATAGTGTTAAATATATGTATCACCTTGGAGAGAACTAACATATTTATTAACTTAGATCTTCCAATCCATGAATTCTCTACGGATCTCAATTTATTCAGATCTCCTTTGATTTAATTCATGAACATTTGATATCTTTTCAGTATTCAAAGTCTGAATGTTTTACTAGATTAATACTAAGTGTTTAGATTTTTGAAGCTATTATAAATTACATATATATTTTTGAGATAGAATCTCACTCTGTCACTCTGGCTAGAGTACAGTATCGTCATCATTGCTTACTGCAACATCAAACTCCTGGACTTCAGTGATCCTCCTGCCTCAGCCTCCCAAGTAACTGGGACTACAGATCCTGCACTACCACACTGAGCTAATTTTTTTCCATTTTTAGTGGAGATAACATCTCATTTTTGCTAAGGCTGATTTCAAACTCCTGACCTCAAGGTATCCTCCTACCTTAGCCTCTCAGAGTGCTAGGATGACAGGTATGAGCCACCATTCCCAGCCTTACATCGCATTTTTTATTTTGGTTTCCACATATTTGTTGCTAGCATATAGAAATATGATTGATTTTTGTATCATTCTTGTACCTTGAAACCTTGCTAGGCTTGTCAATTAGTTATAAGAGTTTTATAAATATTAAAATTGTAGTTTTCTTAATATTGAGTTATAAAAAATCTCTAATTATTCTGAACAAAAATAATTTGTTGGATGTATTATTTATAAATGTTTTCTCCCACTCTTTAGCTTCTGTTTTCATTTTCTTAACTATCTTTAACAGACCAACAGTTTTTAATTTTGATGAAGTCCACTTAATTTTTTCTTTAATTGTTCATGCTATTTATGTCTTGTCTAAGAATTCTTTGCTTAAGATTATAAAAATTTCTCTCCCATATTTTCTAAGATTTATAGTTTTCCATTTCACATTTAAGTCTATGACCTAAATATATTTTATAAGATGTGAAGTTTAGTTCAAATTTTATTTTTACATATGAATGTCCAATAGTTTTAATGCCATTTATTAAAATGGATATCCTTTCTTCATTGAACTGTTTTGTACCTTTGTCAAAAATCAATTGGCCACATTTGTATGGGTAAATTTCTGAACCCTTTATTCTATTGGATTGATATCTATATCTGTTAGCCAAAAAGCTATTGATTAATTAGTATAGTTTTTTAATTTATTAAGAAAAAATACACATATATAATTTAAAGGCCAGGCACAGTGGACACTTGTATGTCTTCTTTTGAGATATGTATATTTAGATCTTTTGTCAATTTCTAAGTCAGATTATTTTCTTGGTTGCTGAGTTGAGCTTATACATATATATACTCTGGTTATTAATCTCTTGTCAGATAGATATTTTGCAAATATATTCTCCCATTCTGTGGGCTATCTCTTCACTTTGATGTGCAGAAGATTTTTAGCATGTTGTAATCCCAATTGTCTAATTTTGCTTTGATTGTCTGTGCTTTTGAAGTCTCACACAAAAAAAATTTTGCACATTTTTCTCCAAAAATATTTTTCTCCAAATATTTTTCTCCAAAAATATTTCTCCAAGCATTTCCTCCAAATATTTTTCTGGTAGTTTCATAGATTCAGATCTTAGATTTAAGTCTTTAATCCATTTTGATTTCATTGTTGTGAACAGCAAAAAGAAAAGCATTCTAGTTCCATTTCTTTGCATACAGTTAACAAGTTTTCCTAGCACCATTTATTAAAAACACTTTCCTTTCCCCCATTGTAAGTTCTTGGAGACTTTGTTAAAGATGAGTTAGTTTTAAATGTGTGGATTTATATCAGAGTTCATTATCCTGTTCCATTGTTTTCATGTCTTTTTTTATGTCAGTGCCATGCTAGTTTGATTGCTACAGGTCTATAGTATAATTTGAAGTCAGGTAATGTGATTCCTCCTGTTTTATTCTTTTTGCTTGGTATGGCTTTGGCTATTCTGTGTCTTATGTGGTTCCATACAAATTTAAGAATTAATGACCTGCCTGCTACTGCCACCAGAGTGGCAGTGGCACCACCCACCAGCAGCCGCCACTCCTCTGACACGTGTGGCAGCACCACCAACCGGCACTGCCAGCTCCTGCGACCAGGGGTGGCAGCAGTTGGCACCGCCCACCAACACCTGCCCACTCCTGCAACCCATGCAGGGGGCAATGGCACCACCCACAGGCAGCAGACCATTTTCTGCCCTACTCGATGTCACCAGCCACGTGCACTCTCCAGCTCCTCCCACCCATGCAGCCTCACCGGCCACCGGCACCTGCCCACTTCTGAGATCCATGCGCCAGCACCCGTCTGCAACTGCAACCTGCCCACTGGGCAGCAGCATCACTGACTGGCACCCGCCCGCTCCAGCAACCTACAAGTGCTGGTGGCACTGCCCACCAGCACCCGTCTGCTCCTCTGACCCATGCAGGGCAGCATGGCCGCACCCACCCCAGCACTACCCACTCCTAAGACCCACAGCAGCACCAGCCTGCTCCTGCTACCCCACGTTGTGGTGGTGGAACAGCAGCACTCTCCTCAGAGCAGTCCCACAGCACCACCCCTGATTGTGGTGGTAGCTCCAAAGAGCCACGCTGGGGCAAATTTGGGAGAGATACCGCCCCAATTCTGTGGAACAGGGAAGGAGGCAGACATCAACCCACAAATTATACTACAGACCTGTAGCAATCAAACTAGCATGGCACTGACATAAAAAAAGAAGCCAGTGTGGCCAGGGCAGAGGCTTTGTCTCTGAGGGAGAGAACTACAGTCTGTGATGGTACCCCAAGTTGAGTACAGATGCAGGTGGAACACTCCCCAGCTTCTTGTTTTGTTTTGTTTTGGGGAGGGGAGACAGAGTCTTACTTTGTCACCCTTGGTAGAGTGCTGTGGCATCACAGCTCAAAGCAACTTCCAGCTCTTGGACTTAGGTGATTCTCTTGCCTCAGTGTCCCCAGTAGCTGGGACTACAGGAGTCTGCCACAACACCCAGCTATTTTTATGTTGCAGTTTGGCTGGGGCTAGGTATGAACCTGCCACCCTCGGTATATGGGGCAGGCACCCTACTCACTGAGCCACAGGTGCAGCCCCTACTCCCCAGTTTCTAATGAACTCCAGAGATAATCAGGCCTGAACTTCTCCTGCCTGCAGGTCACACAGTGAGACAACCTGTTAGCAGAGGTATTGACTCCCCTTTAACTCAGGTACAAATCCCTGGTGTACTTGAGTAGTAGAGGGAGCTGGGCCACATCCCTGCAGTGTTACCAGTAACTGGATGTGATGGAGGTTCAAGGTGGGAAAGGAGGTATCGGCCTCCCTGGACTAATTCTTTTGCTGGGTGGGCCATTCTGATTCCACGGAACACCGGAGTGAGTCACACTTGAGTTACAAGTGGACCCCTGTTGTCCAGTTGCTGGAGACCTTTTAAACTCTCCCACTTGATGTGTGTTTGTGCTGAATGGGACAATTGGTTCAGAACTCTTGATCTGGGCTCATCACCTGGAGATCCTTCAGGGTTATACCCTGGTTGGACTGTAGTGGGAGGGTTTGACTCTCCTCTTCCAGTTGTTGCCTGTGGGGAGCAGGGTGTCTTAGTGGCTTATATTCCTCCACAGCTGAGATTTCACCCAAAGTCACTGATTCACTAGGATTGGACAGAGTCTAGCTGAAGATAAGACAGAGCCACCTAGCCCCGTAATACCAAGCGTGCCCCCAGAGTCTCAGGCTGTAGTACTGAATGGGACCTTTGTACAGCTGTAGGAGAACAGCCACAGTCACCAATTCCAGCACTCTGCTAAAGGGCTGGTTAATTACAACTCCAAGAGCCCTCAATTCAATTTCACCTTACCAATTTCTCTAGCCAAATGGTGAAAAATAACCATGGGGAAGAATCAGCAGAAAAACTCCAGCAACAAGAATAATCATAGTAGATCAACACCCCTAAGGTACGACAAGGGGGATGCAACAGAAGATCCCTTTCATAAACAAATGACTGAGATGTCAGAAATCGAGTTCAGAATTTAGATGGCAAATAAGATTACCAGAATAGAAGTAAAGTGGGAATTACAAGTTCAAGGAGTACTTCCGAAGTTGTCTCAAGAATTCAATGAATTCAAAGACAAAATCACCAAAGATTCTGACAAATTGAGGCAAGAATTTGCATCCCTCAAAGACCTGAGAAATACAGTAGAATCCCTCAGTAATAGAATGGAGCAGGCAGAAGAAAGGATCTCTGACATTGAAGATGAAGCTTTTGAACGCTCTCAAATGCTCAAAGATGAAGAGAAGTAGACAGCAAAAATGGATCATTCCCTGAGAGACTAGTGGGACCACTCTAAAACAGCAAACATTCACCTTAAGAATAGGGAGAAAGGGGAAAGGGAGGGCAGGGAGGGGGGAAGGAGGGGGATTAATGGGATTACACCTGCGGTGCATCTTACAAGGGTATATGTGAATCCTAGTAAATGTGGAATGTAAAGGTCTTAGCAAAATAACTAAGAAAATGCTACAAAAGCTATGTTAACTAATGTGATGAAAATGTGTCAAACGATCTATGAACCAAGTGTATGGTGCCCCACAATCATACTAATGTACACAGCTATGGTTTAATAAAAATAAATAAATAAATAAATAAAAGAATTCCTGAAGGAGAAGAGGATGTTCTGAAAAGCTCAGATGTTCTACTCCAAAAGATAATCGAGGAGAACTTCCCAAACATGGCAACTGATACTTAAATTCAGACAGCAGACAGTTTCAGAACCCCAGCATGACTCAATCCAAATGAAACATCTCCTGGACACATTGTAATTAACTTAGCCAAAGTTAATATGAAGGAGAAAATTCTGCAAGCAGCTCGATGAAAGAAAATCATAACCTACAAGGGGAAGGATATGAGAATGACTGCTGATCTCTCTGCTGAAGCTTTTCAGGTCAGAAGAGGATGGTCATCAACCTTCAATCTCCTAAAACAAAACAACTTTCATCCCAGGATCCTGTATCCAGCTAAAATGAGTTTCATTTATGACAAAGAAGTCAAATACTTTAATGACATACACATATTGAAGAAATTTGCCATAACTAAACCAGCTGTCCATTATATTCTCAGACCCATCCTCCACAATGAGCAGCACAATTCTCTACCACCAAAGTAAACTCACTCAGAGACTTTCAATCAAATCCCAGTTTCCACAGTGGCAAAGGGATTAAAAATGTCCACTGGACTTTCAAAAAACTTGAGACCCAAAATACTACTAGGCTCAGCAATACTCTCAATTAATGTGAATGGCTTAAATTGTCCTCTAAATACGCACAGGTTGGCTGACTGGATACAAAAACTCAGGCCAGATATGTGCTATATACAAGAATCTCATCTTACATTAAAAGATAAATATAAACTCAGGATGAAAGGATGGTCATCTATAATCCAGGCAAATGAAAATCAGTTAAAAGCAGGAATTGCAATTTTATCTGCAGATACATTAGGCTTTAAATCAACAAAAGTAAGGAAAGACAAGGATGGTCACTTCATATTTGTTATGGGAAACACTCAACATGATGAGATGTCAATTATTAACATTTATGTGCCCAACCAGCATGCTCCTCAATTTATAAGGGAGACCCTAATAGACATGAACAATTCGATATCTTCCAGCACCATAACAGTCAGAGATTTTAATACCCCTTTGGTAGTGTTGGATAGAGCCTCCAATAAGAAACTAAGCAAGGAAATTTTGGACTTAAACTTCACCATACAACAATGGGATTTAACAGACATCTACAGAACTTTTTATCCAAACAAAACTGAATACAGTCTTCTCATCAACCCATTGAACATCCTCCAAAGTTGATCACATCATAGGTCACAAGTCTAACCTCAGCAAATTTAAAAGAATAGAAATTATTCCTTGTATTTTCTCAGATCATCATGGAATAAAAGTTGAACTCATCAATAACAGGAATCTGCATACTCATACAAAGACATGGAAACGAAATAACCATATGCTGAATGATAGCTGGGTGATAGATGAGATTAAGAAGGAAATTGCCAAATTTTTGGAACAAAATAGTAATGAAGACACAAATTATCAGAAACTGTGGTACAGTGCAAAGGAAGTCCTCAAAGGGAAATTTATAGCATTGCAAGCCTTCCTGAAGAGAACAGAAAGAGAGGAAGTCAGCAACTTAATGGGAGATCTCAAGCAACTGGAAAAGGAAGGACATTCCAACCACAAACACAGCAGAAGAAAAGAAATAACTAAACTTGGAGCAGAATTAAATGAAATCAAAAACAAAAGAATTATTCAAAAGATCAATGAATCAAAAAGTTGTTTTTTGAAAAGTTTAAAAAAATTGATAAACCATTTGTTAACCTAACCAGAAACAGAAAATTAAAAGCCCTAATATCACCAATCAGAAGTTACAAAGGCAAAATAACAAAATACACCTCAGAAATTCAAGGAATCCACAATGAATACTACAAAAAACTCTATTCTCAGAAATATGAAAATCTGAAGAAAATTTACAAATACTTGGAGGCATGCCACCCTCCTAGACTTAGCCAGAAAGAACTGGAAATGTTGAATAGACCTACATCAAGTACTAAAATAACATCAACTATACGAAATCTCCCCAAAAAGAAAAGTCCGGGCCCAGATGGCTTCACAACAGAATTCTACCAAATCTTTAAAGAGGAACTAGTACCTATATTACTTAACTTTTTCCAAAACATAGAAAAAGAAGGGCTATTTCCCTCACACATTCCATGAAGCAAATATCACCCTGATTCCCAAACCAGGAAAAGACCCAACAAGAAAAGAAAATTATAGACCAATATCTATGATGAATATAGATGCAAAAATATCCAATAAGATCCTAGCAAACAGAATCCAGTAACACATCAAACAATTACACACCATGACCAATTGGGTTTTATCCTAGGTTCCAAGGATGGTTAAATATATGTAAATCTACAAATATAATACATCACACAAACAAAATAATAAAGGCCATATGATTCTCTCACTTGATGCAGAAAATGCTTTTGATAATATCTAGCATCCTTTCATGATCAGAATACTTAAGAAAATAGGCATAGAAGGGACATTTCTTAAAATGATAAAGGCCATCTACAGCAAACCCACAGTCAATATCATATTGAATGGAGTAAAATTGAAAACATTTCCACTCAGATCATGAACCAGGCAAGGTTGCCCATCATTTCCACTGATTTTTAACATTGTAATGGAAGTCTTAGCCATTGCAATCAGGCAAGAGAAGGCAATTAGGGTATCCAAATAGGATCAGAGGAGATCACACTTTCACTCTTTGCAGATGATACGGTTGTATATCTGGAAAACCCCAGGGTCTCAACTATAAAACTCTTAGAAGTTATCAAGGAGTACAGCAGTGTCTCAGGTTACAAAATCAATACTCACAAATCAGTAGCCTTATATATACCAAAAATAGTCAAGCTGAAAAACAGTCAAGGACTCTATTCCCTTTACAGTAGTGCCAAAGAAGATGAAATATTTGGGAGTTTACCTAATAAAGGATGTGAAAGATGTCTATGAAGAGAACTATGAAACTCTGAGAAAAGAAATAGCTGAATATGTTAACAAATGGAAAAACATACCATGCTTATGGCTGGGAAGAATCAACATTGTTAAAAAGTTCATACTACCCAAAGCAATATACAATTTTAATGCAATCCCTATTAAAGTACCACTGTCATACTTCAAAGATTTGGAAAAATTAGTACTCTGTTTTATATGGAAACAGAAAAAACCTCAAATAGCCAAGATATTACTCAGAAATAAAAACAAATCAGTAGGAATCATACTACCAGACCTCAGACTATACTATAAATCTATAGTGATCAAAACAGCATGGTACTGGCACAAAAACAGAGAGATAGATGTATGGAACAGAATTGAGAACCAAGAGATGAATCCACACACTTATCATCATTTGATCTTTGACAAGCCTACCAAAAATATAAATTTGGGGAAAGATTCCCTATTTAACAAATGGTGCTGAGTGAATTGGCTGGCTACTTGCAGGAGATTAAAACTGGCCCCACACCTGTCACCATTAACAAAAATTGTCTCTCATTGGATGAAAGATTTAAACTTAAGACATGAAACTATAAAGATTCTTGGAGAGAGCTCAGGGGAAACTCTTGAAGAAAATGGCTTGGGAGAATACTTTATGAGGAAGACCCCTGGGCAATTGAAGCAACACCAAATATACATTATTGGGATATGATCAAATTAAAAAACTTCTGCACAGCCAAGAGCATAGTAAATAAAGTAAGCAGACAGCCCTCAGAATGGGACAGGATATTTGCAGGTTATGTTTCTGACAAAGGTTTGATAACCAGAATCCACAGAGAACTCAAACTTATTAATCATAAAAGAACAAGTGATCTCATTTCATTGTGGGCAGTAGACATGAATAGAAGGTTCCCTGAGGACAAGCATATGGGCTACAGTCACATGAAAAAATGCTCATCATCTTTAATCATCAGAGAAATGCAAATCAAAACACTTTGAGATTAACTCCAGTGACAGTAGCTCACGTAACAAAATCCAAAAACTACAGATGTTGGCATGGATGTGGAGAAAAAGGAACACTTTTGCATTGCTGGTGGGAATGCAAGCTAATACATTCTTTTTGGAAAGTAGTTTGGAGAACACTCAGGAATCTAAAAGTAGACCTGCCATTCAATCCTGCAATTCCTCTACTAGGTGTATATCCAAAAGACCGAAAAACACTTTACAACAAAGATATTTGTACCAGATTGTTCATTGCAGCTCAATTCATATTTGCCAAGACATGGAAGAAACCCATGTGCCCATCAACCCATGAATGGATTAATAAATTGTATATGTATACCATGGAATATTATGCAGCCTTATAAAAGATGGAGACTTTACCTCATTTATGTTTACATGGATGGAGCTGGAACATATTCTTCTTAGTAAAGTATCTCAAGAATGGAAGAAAAGTATCCAATGTACTCAGTACCATTATGAAACCAATTTATAATCACACTTTCACAAGAAAGATAAACCCCAACTATAGCCTAAGATGATAGAGGAAAAAGGAGGGGAATGGGACAGGAGGGGGATATTTTATGAGAGGGTAAATGGTGGGACCATTCCTATGGTTCATATTGCAAGGATACATGTCAAATCTATTAAATATAGACTATAAATGTCTTAACACGATAATTAAGTAAATGAGGTGAGGCTATATTAACTAGTTTGATGTAAGCATTCCTAATTATATATAAAATCAGCACATTGTACCACATAAAGGCATCAATGTATACATGTGTTTATGACTTACTAAAAAAAAAGAATTATTTTTTCTATTTCAGTGGAAAATGTCATTGGTATTTTGATGAAGACTTTTTGCATTGAGTCTATGGATTACCTTGGGTAGTACAGACATTTTATTTTATTTTTATGTTATTTTAACATTTTATTTGAGACATAATGCCGCGGACCGCCAGTCGAATGAGTCTCAGTCCGAGGGCTTTCAGGGCGAGAACGGCTCAGGTTGATTGAAAGGGCGACGCAGGAAAATGACAAACTGCCACACACCAAGGATGATGAAGAAAGCAGTTGTACTTTACTGATTTTTAGGCATGGTATTTATACATTTTTGACAATGTCTTACAAACTACAAAAGATATTTTTATGACTTGCTGATGCTTACAAAGTTCTTATCGAGTTTTGTAGATGGGAGTAGTCAACTGTCTTTTCTTAGACAATGTTTCTGCCCGTAAGGGGAAACAAAGGACTGCTGCTTATCAGCAGTTACTCTTTTACTTCTCTTTATCTATGTTTAAACCTTCTTTCTTTGTAAAACTGCTTTGTTCACATTTTGTATTTTTATATTTTTATATTTGATTATGATTTTTATGTTGTTAGTGAATTGATAGTGAATTATGTATATGTTTTAAGTGTATAGTGACAAAATTATAGAGAAAGCAATTTCATAGAAAACTTATTTCAAAGAAACAGTTTCAAAGGGACATAAGGTAGAGATAAGAGACCGGAGGGAGCGGGTATCTGGTAGGAACATCTTAACTTATCATCCCTGCATTCTCTTGATACATTGTTTCAATTAACTGACCTTTATGGTGGGAACGTGTTCCCTTGGAGACATTTAGTCTCCATTGTATAGATGAAGTCATGGATTAGTAAGTCATTATGTTTATTCTTAGTTTCTGAGGACATTCAAGCAACAATTAACCATTCAACTCAACAAACAAGTTTCAAACAGGTTTCAGGGTAAAGGTTATTCAGGCCTTTATGCCGCACCTCATGAATTCTTACGTTCACTAAAAGGCATGCTAGGCAACTTATGCGCTGCTGTTGCAGGCCAGGGGGACCGGGGGCAACGCTCCGGGGAGCACTCACCGCCTTACCACAGTTTTTACAACGCGGACAGAGCCATCCCGCCACGGCTTGATGCCGGGGGTGCGGCATTTCCCCCTTTTTTGTTAATGAAACGTAGCTCAAAGAGGTCTTGGCGAACAGCCTTTAAGGAGGAAAAGACACAACGAAGGAGACAAGGTAACAGTAAAACAACACAGAATATCAAGCATCCAATAATGACAATAAACACAATGTACTGAATCCAAGACACAGGATTTAAGGATTTAAGATTGTCAGAGAGGGATTGAGCCAGTGAATCAAGAGAAGTGCTAGGTAAATGAGCTTCACTGATGGCAGTGATATCTTTTTGAAGAGTATGTAAATCATGTGTAATATCATTGTCCTTCCAGACACCCTGTAGATGAGCTTTAGTTTTGTCCCAGGAAGTGGACATATTATAAGGTAAAGGAGTTACACAAATAGCAGGAAAGGCAGAATGACATCTGGTTTGAAGTTTATGTTGTATAAACTTTATATCTTGTCCTAAGGCTAAAACTACTTCTTCTAGGATGTTAAGTTTTGCTTCAAGTTTATTATCTATGCTGGCTTGAGTCATTAAAGCTAGAGTTATGTTGCTGCTGAGAGAATTAACAAAGTGAGCTGTGTGAACTTCTTGAACCAAAGCAGTAGTGGCTACCGCAAATGTTGTGACTATAGAAATTAAAGCTAAAATACCGAGAATTAAAGCAGCTACAAACCTCTTAGGTCGAATTAACTGATTAACAGTATGTAAAACTTGTAAAGCAGAATTATCATACCAAGGATCATCTTGTAAATCAACAGGTAATAGTACATAAGAGGGTCTTTTAACAATTAAAACAGAATTAAACAAGCGTTCATTGAATAAATCAGTAGAAGTAAGGCAATTTGTAACTTTACAAGCGGTACAAGAAATATGATAAGAGTTTTTAGATTGTGTAATAGTTAAATACTTATTTGGAGCTAAAAGTAGAGCATATGGATATCCAACACAAGTTCTTACTGACATTGCATTTGGTTTTGGCATATTAGGTTTCTTTTCTAAGATTAAGTTAGAAGCAGCAATAAGTCTAAACAAGTCATAATGTATTTGAGTTCTATTGTTGTATTGAGCCACCCATATGGGCTCAACTAAACCAGGTGTGAACCACCTCCGTATTGGCTGAGGGGAACCAGACCATTGATACTTATGATATTTATCCAATTGATTAGATAAATATTTGTTATGATCATAGCAGGAAGTAGGAGAATAATCCCAGATAATTGTATTAGAATTAATGGGAGAATGTTTGTTAGCAGCGTCTGGGAATCCGCAAGAAAGCTAAGTAGGGGTTTTTGTTAAAGAGGATTCCCAGAATTGATTTTTATCTCTATATTTTTCTTTACAATTAGGGAGAGGCAAGTGGTCCACAGACAAACAAGTTTCATTATAATCAGGACTTCCAATAGTTTGTATTTCATATTCCCAAACATAACGTCTATTTGCATCATGAGGATCTGGAGCATCAGTTAAAAATACCCTGTAGCTAGTAGGTAAACAAAAAGGAGGTGTGTTGCCTCTTAAAGTAAAGCAAATAGGCAAGGAGTCGGCTTTGCCAGTGAAATTAATTAAAGCCGCAGCATGATGTCTGGATTCTGAGTCAGTTAAACCTCCTAAGCGGATAGAATCATTAGAAAGAATTTTTATGGGGTCTGGATCTAGCCAGCCCACAGGGTGTAGCAGAGGAGGATTAGGCACATAAGACCAATAAGCTGCAGTTTCTACCTTAGGAGTAGAGATTAGTGATAGAAACGCAAGAAAGTACATTGTAGGAGTTAGAGGGTTTCCTTGAGATATGAGAAGTTGTTTAGCTTGTTTCACCAGGGCACGGATCTGTGTCCACGTGGTCTTGGAGGGTTTCGGTGAAATTTCCACAGTCGTCCTCATTTGTGCAGATAGGATCTTCATCCGCCGCAGGTGTTGTCTTCTGCGCCGGGGTCTCCGGAGGAGCCGGTTTGATGAGCCGGTCTGGAATCCAGACGGGAGAGTCGGCATCCTGTGGAAATATGCAAGCATAGCCTCGTCCGGAGGTTAACAATACATCAGGGCCTTTCCATTGGCCCGATAATAAATCTTTCCAAAGAACTTTAGGAAGGGTGGCAGCCGATTGTGGCTGCCAATGGGAGAGAGCAGGGGTTAAATTATTGGAGTTTACATTAAGGTGATTTAGGACGAATAAAGCATGGGTTAAAATATGATGAGGAGAGAAATATTTATGAGCTTTTTGTAGGCGTTCAATTTGTAATTTTAATATTTGATTAGTTCTTTCAACAATCGCTTGACCCTGAGGATTATAAGGGATCCCCGTAGAATGAGCAATTTTCCACTGTATACAAAATTGTTCAAATGCTCGAGAGGTATAAGCTGGAGCATTGTCTGTTTTTAATTGATGAGGAACACCTAGCTGCTGAAAGCAGTAAAATAGGTGTTGTACAACATCTTTGTAGGCCTCGCCAGGTCTTGCAGAGGCACAGATAAAATGAGAAAAAGTATCAACAGTAACATGTACATATTGTAATTTTCCAAAACTAGACACATGTGTTACATCCATTTGCCATAATACATTGGGGCGTAAACCCCGAGGATTAACACCAAATTTTAAAGGATGATGAGTAACAGGACAGGATTTACACTTTAAGACTATTTGTCTTGCCTGTTCTCTAGTAATTTGAAACATTTTTCTTAATGCGTTAGCATTTTGGTGATGTAAGGCGTGGCTTTCTTCAGCGTCGGCCACTGATGCCACTATAGTACGTGTTAATAAATCTGCAGTGGCATTTCCTTGGGCCAAAGGGCCAGGTAAGTTAGTATGTCCTCTTATGTGACCAATATAAAATTGATTATTCCTTTGCTGAATTAAAGTTTGTAGTTTCTTTAATAAAGGTAGAATAGTTGAGGTTCCTGTTAAAAGAGCAGTTTCAAGAGCTGGAAAAAGAGAAGCAATATATTTTGAATCTGTGTACAAGTTAAACCTTTGTTTGAAATTATTAAAGGCCGAGATTAGAGCCCATAATTCTGTTTGTTGGGCAGAGGCTTGTGTGACCTCTTTAATAAGAGGAGACAGGCCTGGGCTAAAAACTACAGCTCGACCTGTAGAGAAGCCATCTGTGAACAAGGTTATTGCGTCAGACAGAGGCTGTTTGGAACACATAAGAGGAAATATAAGTGAAACTGTTTTTGTAAATTCAATTAAAGGATGTTTAGGATAATGGTATAAGATTTGACCTGCATAGCCTTGTAAGGCCAATACCCAATCATCATTATTTTGAAATAGTTGTTCCACTTGAGTTTTATTATAAGCAGTTACAATTACATGAGGATCTTTACCAAATAATTCCCGTGATCTTTTTCTTCCTTTATCAATTAATAAAGACACCAGGTATGGATAATCAGCAACAATCTTTGTCTGAACATGTGGTAAATGAATCCATTCTAAAATACCTTCCTGCCATAGGCAAGCTGTAGGAGTATACTCAGTAGAAAAAATGAGTAAAGACCATGGGTTTTGATAATTAATTTGTTTAACCCTAGCTTGAGTTAAAGCCTGTTCAACAACTTGTAAAGCCTGCAAGGTTTCTGGAGTTAAATGTCTAGGGGATCGGGGATTAGAGTCTCCCTGTAAGATAGTAAACAAAGGACTAAGGGTTCCCGTAGTAATCTTCAGAAAAGGTCGAATCCAATTTATTTCTCCCAGTAATTTTTGATAATCATTAAGAGTTTGTAATTTATCTCTCCTTATTTGCACCTTTTGAGGTGCAATATAGTCAGAGTGAATCCATTGTCCCAGATAACTTAATGGTTTATCTCTTTGAATCTTCTCTGGGGCAATGACTAAGCCAAATTTAGTTAATTGTTCTATAGCCTTTTCTAGCATTAGCTGTACTTTTGGCAGCTCAGGATGAGCTAGCAAGATATCATCCATATAATGAATTATGTAAGCACTAGGAAATTGTTTTCTCAGTGCTGCTAATGCAGCCGCCACAAATTTTTGGCATAAGGTAGGGCTGTTTTTCATGCCCTGTGGTAAAGTTTTCCACTGATATCTTTTAAACGGTTCCTGTAAGTTTAGAGAAGGAACACTGAAAGCAAAACGAGGACAGTCCTCAGGATGTAAATTAATAGTAAAAAAGCAGTCTTGCAGATCTATAATTATAAGTGACCATTGTTCTGGTACTGCTACAGGAGACGGAAGCCCAGGTTGAAGGGAGCCCATGTCTTCCATAATGGCATTTACTGCTCTTAAATCTTGTAAAAGTCTCCATTTACCAGATTTTTTCTTAATAACAAACACAGGAGTATTCCACGGACTAGTGGATTCTTCTAAATGACCTTTATCTAATTGTTCTTGTACTAAAATTTGTAATGCCTGTAACTTTTCTGTTGTTAGGGGCCACTGACTAACCCACACAGGAACATCTGTTAACCATTTTATCTTACAGGCATAGTTTTCTGCAGTGGCCCCTATGAAAAACACTGATCGTTCAGTTGATCCCCTGTGACTAGTTTCATGTCTAGGACATGTAAAAGATCTCGTCCCCATAAAGTATAGGGTAGAGAGGGTAACACATAAGGTTGAAAGTAAATTTTCTTGTCCTTATATTCACATAACAAATGAGATGTACTACGCATGACACCAGAAACAGAACCGAGACCAACTAAAGAAGACCCAGTTCGATGAACCGGCCAGGATCTCGGCCAGTCGGAGGCAGCAATGCAGGTTACATCAGCGCCTGTGTCCATCAGGCCCTTAATGGGCCTGCCTTCTATTTTCATTTTTAACATCGGTCTATCATATAAATCATGTATAAGAGCCACACAATCTTTATCAGTAAATCCAAACTGTCCCTCTCCCCTGGCATCATGTAAGTGATAAGTGGGGAGTGGTATATATGGCAACAATAGTAATTGAGCAATTCTTTGTCCCTTATGAATTTGTGTAGTTTCTACTAGAGACTTTACCATGACTTTAATTGTATTTTCAGTATCAGAATCGATTACTCCTGGAACAACTTCAAAATGTTTGGTGTAATTGGAACTTCGTCCCAATATAACACCAACAGTACCTGGTAATAACTTTCCTTTTATTCCTGTGGGAACTAACACAACACCATCATGTTTGGATATGATTATATCTTTAGAACTGGCAAGGTCTAAGCCTGCACTGCCAGGAGTCCCACGTGGGAGATCATGAATTGTCCATTCAGGTGGTATACAATTAATAGTAGATGTGGGCTCTAACTTAGGTCGTACTGCGGTAGAAGCAGGAGACTCTCCCTTGGAGTCGGGGCTAGGAGAACGCCCCTTATCTAGTTTTTTGTCTGGTTGGTATCAATAAAGTTAGCACCCTTGTCTGACAAGGGGGTTCCATCTTTATGAAATTTAGATTTACATTCATTTCTCCAGTGCCTGCCCTTCTTACAACGAGGGCATGGTCCCGGGGGTAATCCACGGGACTTATTATTATTATTATTAGCACCGGTGGATTTCTTACAATCCTTCTGTATATGACCTGGCTTCCCACAGTTATAACAAGTGGGTAAGTCATGTGGGGGATTACACCCAAAACATGTATTACTGGGGTCTCTATCAAAAGCACCTTTAACATACGAACTAAATTTCTGACCCCGCATAGCTGCAGCAAACGCCATTCCCTGGACAATTGCTGGTGAGGCATCCATGCATGCTTTAATATAATCTTGTAAGGTACCTGTTTTCCTGAGTGGACGTATTAAGTCCTGACACAGCGTATTTGCATTTTCCCAAGCCAATTGCTTGAGTAATAATTCTGTGCCCTCTGATGGTGGAAGCATTCTATTAATAGCTTCTTCCAGGCGAGAAATAAAGTCAGGATAGGACTCTTCCATACCCTGTTTTATGCCTGCTAAAGTTGTGCCCTTGGTTCCCGGAGGAGGTATTTTTCGCCAAGCGGAGACTGCATTATGGCTGACTATCTCTAAAAATTGTCGGGGTAGTTTAATTTGATTTTCAAAAGAAGCAAATTCATCTGTCCCTAGAAGCATGGACAGCGTGGGCTGTGCTTTTCTTCCTACATGTTGATTAATACTTTCTCTACATCTATCTTCATACTCTGTTCTCCATAAAATATAATCACCTGGGGAAAGCGTGGCTTTGGCCGTTTGCTGCCAATCATACGGGGTAAGCCATTGACTGCTAATTGATTCCACAATTTGTAAGGTATAAGGGGCAGAAGCTCCCGATGTACGGACAGCCTGTTGCAGTTCTTTAAGCGTTTTTAACGACAGAGGTTCCCAGGTGGGTGGTGCCCTATCCTCAGTGGGAAAGCGTACCGGGAAAGCAAATGTAAAATCTCCCTGCTGACGGGCTTCTCGCACCGCCGCTTGAAAGCCCGCGGGCGGCGGAGGGAGACAAGGAGGTACGCGGGGAAGCGGAGCTTGTGAGGTTGTCTTAGATGTGACTTTTGGGACACGAACAGCCGGGTAAGCTCGGCGGGGGTGAATAAAATCATTCATTCTGTCCCTCTCATCTGGTTTAGTAAATTCATCGACCACATCCCACTCGTCACTGTCTGAGGAATTATCGACCGGTGGGAGTGGTGGTAGAATGTCTTTGAGCGTTGGAGCCGAAGGGACAACGCTCTCAGTGTTTGGTACCGGTTCAGGATCTTTAAGAACCTCGGGGGGAACCTCATCAGGAATCGGTGCCCCTTTAGATTCAGGATCACCAACCTCCGAATCAGTTTCTCTTATAAATGCTTCTAAAAAGGTATTGTCAGCTAAAAGTTCTCTAACTTGTAACCATAAAGGAAAAGCCTGAGGGGGCAAGACCTTCTCTCCATGTTCTTGCATGTATTTCCGCATTTCGCGTCCCACTCTCTTCCAGTCGGAGAGAGAGAGAGAGCCTTCCTCCAGAAACCAAGGACTAACCAACTTTATGAAATGCATAAGCTCCTCCAACCGTTTGAGAGACACATGAAAACCATTTTTTTCTAACAAACGCTGTATCATGACACTGAGCATGTGTTCTTCCTTACCCAATGTATGCCCCATGTTGTCCTGCGGATTACTCACACTTAACCGGTCAGCCTTTACCGGCGGGACTGCAGCTCCCTGGTGAGAGTCGCCTTCAATCTGAAAAGGAGAGGAAAGAAAGAAAAAGAAAGATCACCTGTCCTTCAGGTCCCTGTTCGAGGCGCCAGCTGCCGCGGACCGCCAGTCGAATGAGTCTCAGTCCGAGGGCTTTCAGGGCGAGAACGGCTCAGGTTGATTGAAAGGGCGACGCAGGAAAATGACAAACTGCCACACACCAAGGATGATGAAGAAAGCAGTTGTACTTTACTGATTTTTAGGCATGGTATTTATACATTTTTGACAATGTCTTACAAACTACAAAAGATATTTTTATGACTTGCTGATGCTTACAAAGTTCTTATCGAGTTTTGTAGATGGGAGTAGTCAACTGTCTTTTCTTAGACAATGTTTCTGCCCGTAAGGGGGAACAAAGGACTGCTGCTTATCAGCAGTTACTCTTTTACTTCTCTTTATCTATGTTTAAACCTTCTTTCTTTGTAAAACTGCTTTGTTCACATTTTGTATTTTTATATTTTTATATTTGATTATGATTTTTATGTTGTTAGTGAATTGATAGTGAATTATGTATATGTTTTAAGTGTATAGTGACAAAATTATAGAGAAAGCAATTTCATAGAAAACTTATTTCAAAGAAACAGTTTCAAAGGGACATAAGGTAGAGATAAGAGACCGGAGGGAGCGGGTATCTGGTAGGAACATCTTAACTTATCATCCCTGCATTCTCTTGATACATTGTTTCAATTAACTGACCTTTATGGTGGGAACGTGTTCCCTTGGAGACATTTAGTCTCCATTGTATAGATGAAGTCATGGATTAGTAAGTCATTATGTTTATTCTTAGTTTCTGAGGACATTCAAGCAACAATTAACCATTCAACTCAACAAACAAGTTTCAAACAGGTTTCAGGGTAAAGGTTATTCAGGCCTTTATGCCGCACCTCATGAATTCTTACGTTCACTAAAAGGCATGCTAGGCAACTTATGCGCTGCTGTTGCAGGCCAGGGGGACCGGGGGCAACGCTCCGGGGAGCACTCACCGCCTTACCACAGTTTTTACAACGCGGACAGAGCCATCCCGCCACGGCTTGATGCCGGGGGTGCGGCAACATAATGTCACTTTGTCACCCGTGGTACAGTGCCATGGCATCATAGCTCATGGAAACCTCAAACTCTTGGGCTCAAGTGATTCTCTTGCTTCAGCCTCCCAAATAGTTGGGACTATGGGTGCTCACCATAATGCCCAGCTATTTTTTTCTTTTTAGAAATGGGGTCTCACTCTGGCTCAGGCTGGTCTGTAACTCCTAAACTCAAGTAATCCACTCACTTCAGCCTCCCTGAGTGCTAGGATTACAGGCGTGAACAGACATTTTAACATTATTAATTCTTATTATTAATTCTTTCAACCCAGGAACATGGAATATCTTTCCATTTTTTGTCATCTTTAATTTCATTCATCAAAGTTGCATAGTTTTCATTATAAAGATCTTCACTTCTTTGACTAAATTTATTCCTGAATATTTTGTTTTATTTATAGCTATTATAAATGTGATTATTTTATTGGTTTGTTTTCCAGATTGCTTATTTTTGGCATACAGAAATGCTACTTCTTTTGTATGTCGATTTTGTATCTTGCATCGTATAAAGGGTTTTTTGTAGATTTTTTTAGTTCTCTAGACATAACATCTTCTGCAAAAAAAGATAATTTGATTTATTCCTTTATAATTTGGATGCCCTTCATTTCTTTGTCTTTGTCTTACCTCATTACTCTAGCTAGAATTTCCAGTACTATGTTAAATAACAGTGGTGAAAGTAGGTATTCTTGTCTTGTTACAGATTTTTCAGGGGTGTCCAACCTGCAGTCTTCAGGCTGCATGCTGATTATTTGAGGACTGTTTTGCTTATCTGTGGTGTTAGACATTGTGAAAAGTATGTATGGATTTTTTTTTTTTTTTTTTTTTTTTTGCTCATCAACTTTCCTTAGTGTTTGTATATTTGAAGTGTGGCCCCAGACTACTCTTGGTCTTCACATTTATAGAGAGGAGAAAAAAGGTCAGACACCCCTGTTTATAGGAAAGGTTTTCAGATTTTCTCCATTCAGTATGACACTAGTTGTGGGTCTGTCATATATGGCTTTTATCTTGTTAGGGTAAGTTCCTCCTATACCCACATTTCGAGAGTTTTTATTATGAAAGGATGTTATAATTTATCAAATGCTTTTTCAGAATCTATTGAAATGATCATATGGTTTTTGTACTTCATTCTGCTGAAATGATGTATTACATTGATTAATTTGGATTTGTTGAACCATCCTTGCATCCCTGGGATAAATCCCACTGTATCATGATGAATAATCCTTTCAATGTGTTGCTGAATTTGACCCCAATACAATAACCATTGGAGATCTCATCCCTTCACTTTCAGTATTGGACAGATCATCCAGAAAGAAAATCTACAAAAAAAATTGGACTTATTCTACACTTTGGACTAAACATACCTAATAGATATTTATAGAATGTTTCGTGCAGCATCTGTAGAATAACATTCTTCTCCTAGGCTCATGAATCATTCTCAAGGATAGATCCTATATTAGGCCACAAAAAAGTCTTTAAAAAATTCCAAATATTTGAAATCATACCAAGTATTTCCTCTTACCACAATGGAATTAAACTAGAAATCAGTTAACAAGAGGAACACCAGAAACTATACAAACATAAGAAATTAAATAGTATGCTCCTGAATTACCAGAGATTAAGTAGGAAAGTTTTTTAAATTCTCAAAACAAATTAAAATAAGAACACAATATATCAAAACCCATGATATACAGTAAAGCAGTAATAAGAAGAAAATTTATAGCATAAGTGCCATTGAAAAAGTAGAAAAGTTTCAAATAAACAATCTAATGATATGATGCACCTCAAAGAACTAGGGAAACAAGAGCAAACCAAACCTAAACTTAGTAGAAGAAAAGAAATAATAAAGATCAGATCAGAAATAAATGAAATTGAAATCAAAATAATACAAAGCATAAACAAAACAAGAAGTTTATTTGAAATTATTAACAAAATTGACACACCTTCAGCCAGACTAAGAGAGAGGAGACCCAAATAAATATAATCAGAGATGAAAAAAGGAGATATTACAACTCATACTGCAGAAATCCAAAGGATTATTAGTGACTACTATGGGCAACTACAACTATATTCCAATAAAGAAGAAATGAGTAAATTCCTAGACACATGCAACCTACCACGTCCAAACCAGGAAGAAATCCAAAACCTGAATAGCAAGTAAGGAGATAGAAGCACTAAAAAAAAGTCTTCCAGCAAAGAATAGCCCAGGGCCCAATGGTTTCACTGCTGAATTCTACCCAAAATTTCAAGAACTAATGACCCCAATCCTACTTAAACTGTTCCAAAAAATTCAAGAGGGTATATTCCCCAAATCCTTTTACTCAAAAAATTGAGACCATTTACATTCCATGTTAATTTTGATAAGTATTTACTACTGCCATTTTGTTGCTTTTTTCTTATTGTTTTGAGGCTCTTTTCTTCCTTACCATCTTCCTTTGTGGTTAAGTGATTATCTCTGGTAGTATATTTTAATTTTTTGCTTTTTAAAAAGTGAATCTGTTATAGATTTTAGCACTTTGGTTATCATGATGGTTCTAAAAACATCTTTTAGGTGCAAAAAGATATTTTAAGGAAATATCTGAAAGAATTGAATCAAAGATAAAAACACAAAAAATGTATATTTTATCTCCATCTGCCCCACATTTTGACTTTTTGTTGCTTCAATTTACATATTGTATATTAACTATCTTTTAACAGGTTGCTCTTGTTATTATTGTTTTTGACAGATTTGCCTTTTGGGCTTTGTACCAGAGTTATGAGTGGATTACACACTACACATACAATATTAGAGTTTTCCTGGTTTGTCCAGGTATTTAATTTTACCGATAGGTTTCACACCTTAAAAAATTTCTTTTGCACTCTTGGCCTTAGAGCCATCTTTCTAGAAACCTACGCGCCATGAGAGCCAAGTGCAGGAAGAAGCTAATACGCAAGCTGAAGCACAAAAGGAGAAAGATGAGGCAGAGGTCCAAACTGCCCACTGGTGTACTCATGAAGGCCACAAGAGAAGGAACATGGGATGCCCGAGGTTCAGGACGCAAAGCTACTGGACTGCACACTACTGTCTAGAACTTGCTCTCCATGAATCTAATATCTCATTGCCATCCAATCACCAAGACCAGCCCTGAGAGACCCACCTTGCTCACACCAAAACAGTTCTATTGGTCCTTTGCCCTGGACCTGACATTCTGGACTTGTTCTGCTCTCAGTTGTGGCCGAGTGTAACAAGTAAACAATAAATCATACCTTCTGCTGTTTCAGCTAAAGAAACAAACAAAAAATATCTTTCCCATGTTAGTGTTTCCATTTCTTTCAGATTGAAGGGCTCTCTTTAGCATTTCTTGCAAGATGGCTCTGGTGGTGGTAGATCTCTTGGCTTTCCTTTTTCTGGCAAAGACTTTATTTCTCCTTCATATTTGAATGATAATTTTGCTGGATACAATATTCCTGGGTGGCAGTTTTTGTCTTTAAGTTGTTTGAAAATGTCATTCCACTCCCTCCTGCCCTATAAGGTTTCCATTGAGAAGTCTGTTGGAAGATGAATTGGAGCTCATTTATATGTAATTTCTTATTTTCTCTTGCTGCTTTGAGGATTTTTTGTCCTTGATCTTTGAGAGTTTGATTATGATGTGTCTTGGGGTACTCTTATTTGGCTAGAATCTATTTGGTGTTCCATGACCTTTTGTACCTGAATTTTTTATTTCTTAAGTTTTGAAGAGTCTTTTATTCTTATTTCTTTGAATGAACTTTCTATCCCTTGTTTTGGCTCAGATCATTTATGAACACCAATAATTCTTAGATTTGATATTTTGAGGTAATTTTCTACGTCTTTTAAGCAGTCTTTATTCCTCTTAATTCTTTTTTCTCTTCTGTATATTTTCAAATAGTCAGTCTTTAAGATCACTGATTCTTTTCTCTGCTTGGTTCATTCTGCTGTGGAGAATCTCTAAAAAGTTATTCAGTTTAGCATATGTACTTATAAGTTTCAACATTTCTGGGTTTTTTTAATTTCAAACTCTGTTAAATTTCTCAGATAAATTTCTAAATTGCAATTGGTTTTCTGTGTTATCTTGGAGATCACTGAGTTTTCTTTTTTTTTTTTTTTTTTTTTTGCAGCTTTTGGCTGGGGCTGGGTTTGAACCCACCACCTCTGGCATATGGGGCCAGCACCCCACCTCTTTGAGCCACAGGTGCAGCCCGATCACTGGGTTTTCTTAAACTGATCTCTTGGTCAGAGAGCTCATGTATTGCCATCTTGTTAGGGTAAGTCACTGAATTTTTTTGCTGTTGTTGTTCTTTTGGGGAGGTAAGTGGCTCCCTGTTTGGTGTTATTTCTTGTGATTATCCACCTACGTCTTTGCATTAAAGGATTAGTTAGTTATTCTCATCTTCTCTGTCTGGTTTATTTTAGTTTTTATTGAATATACCTCTATTTGCTTAACAAATCTTTACTGTTAGCTTGTGGCCTCCTTTTTTGCTGTAGGTGGCAGCTTAAGCCCATGTACCTTGGCTCCAGTAAATAGCTGGAGTGCTGCCTGTCCCAAAAGGGGAAGTTCACAAAGGGATTATCCCCGCAGTGTGAAAAGGTTGGCTAGGGGCTTATGTCCACATAGCTCCTGCAGTGTGATGCTACTGAACAGCCACTCTGATTTGGTGTCTCATTTGGCTGAGTTACAGAGCAAAGTTTTCAGGCTAAGGATAGTAGTACTGCCTTTTCCCCTTTATCTCTGTCTAACCTCAGGCTATTTCTCCTATCTAGATGTCACGATGATGATAACTCTGTTGAAACAAATGTGTTGGAAAGGCTCACATGTAGGAGAAAAGAGAAAGGCCTCAACCAGGCAACAGCCATAAAGGAATTGATGCCCTTAATCCAATAGCCCACATGAAACAATCCTGCTAATAGCTAAATAATTACATGAGCTTGGAAGTGGATCCCTCTTTAGTCAAGAGATAAGATGACTATAAGTCAGCCTATACCATGTTTGCAGCCCATGAGAGACCTGTAAAAGGAATCTATGTCCAGATACCTGACTTGCAGATACTGTATGGTAATAAATGTGTATTGTTTTACGTCACTGCATTTGAGGGTTATTGGGTACACACCCATAAATAATACATGTATAAAAATCCCTGCTGAGATTTTGATTAGAATTCTCTTAAATATATAAATTACTTTGTGAAAAATTGAAGTATTTACTATGCTGAGTCTTCCAATTCATGAACATGATATGTCTCTTCATGTATTTAGATGTTTGTTTACTTCATTGACCAGCATTTTAAAGTTTTCAGTATATTTATATCCTTTATAAGATCATACCTATGCACTTCATTTTGGAGGACTCTTAAAAATTACACTTTAAAAAAATTTCTGTTCCCAATTATTTATTGCTAATACATAGAAATATGATTGATTTTTGTGTTTTGACCTAGAATTCTGTGACCTCATCATGTTCATTTGTTAATTCTACAAAGTTTGCTTAGAATCCTTGGGATGTCCCCTATAAAGTGTCATGTTGTGGAATAGAGACAGTTGTATTTCTTCCCTTTCAATTTATACATGTTGTATTTCATTTTCTTTCTCTATTCCTCTAGACAGGATTTCCAGTACATTATTGAATAGGAGTGGTGAGAGTAAACACCTTGTTCTTACTATTAGGAAGAAAGCTACCCTTTATCAGAATGAGGAAATTTCCTTCTATTTCTAGTTTGCTGACAGTATTTCTCATGAGCAGATGTTGGATTTTATTAATGCTTTTTTCTAGCTTTTTCTATTTCAATTGACATAACTGTGGTTTTATAAAACTTAGATTGCTAATACGATAGAATTCATTGATTGATTTTCAAATATTAGAAGTCTTGCATTCCTAAGACATAGCCTTCTTGGTTTTAGTGCATTATTCCTTTTTTATTTGCTAATAATTTCTTGAGGATTTATTGAGTCTCTGGTCATGCATGTAGTTTTATTTTTTGTTTGTACTGTCTTTGTAGAGTTTTGATATCAAGGAATGATGGCCTCAAACAATGTATTTTAGGAGGAAACATTCTCTTCTCTTTATTTTCTGGGTGACACTGTGTAGAATTGGTGTTATTTCTCCGTTAATTGTTTGGTAGCGTTTGCCAGTGAAATGGTCTTGGCCTGAAGATTTCCTTTTTGGAAAACCTTAACTATGATTTCTTTTTAATAGTTATAAGACTATTCAGGTTATCTATTTTGTCACCACCAAAGATTAATACTCAGCTTATGAGCTTTGAGGAAATCTCCATTTTATTTAAATTATGTTTGGAGAATTGTTCATAATATTCCCTTATTAACCTTTTAATATATATGGAGTGTGCAGTAAGATCTCTTCTTCTAGTCCTGATATTGGTGATATGTGTCTTCCTAATCGTTTTAAATCTTATGGCAAATTTTAAATAAATTTCATTAATATTTTCACAATATCAACTTTATATTTCATTGATTTTTTCTGTATTTTGTTTTAATTTTATTAGTTTTTCTCCTTAGCTTTATTTTTTTCTCCCTTCTAGTCGCTTTGGTTTATTTTGCTTTTCCTTTTTTAGTTTCATAAGATGGAAGCACGAAGTACTAATTTTATAGATATTTTCTCTTTTCTAATACAAGCATTTAACACTGTACTTTCCCTCTAAGCCCTGCTTTAGCTGAATCCTACAAATTATATAGGTTATATTTTCATATTTGTTTAGTTCAAAATATTTCCTGACTTTTCTTAAGATTTCCTATTTTCATGAGGTATTTAGGAGTGTGTTGTGTATATTCCAAGGGATTGGGGATTTTACTCTTGTCTTTCTCATATTTGTTTCCAATTTAATTCCTTTATTGTCAGAGAACAAACTGAAATACATTTTCTGATTTCAGTCTTTTTATATTTGTCAAGTTTTATTTCATGCTCCATGATGAATTCTATCTTAGTCAATGCTCCATGTGCATTTGAGAAGAGTTTACATCCTGCCGTTGATTGCTAGAACATTCCATAAATGTTAACTATACACAGTTAATTTATGTCGTACATTCTTCTGTATCTTTGTGGATTTCCTATTTGTTCTTTCAATTATTGAGAAATTATTGAGGTCTCCAGCAGTAATTATGGTTCATATAATATTTTTGCTCTATTTTTATTGCCCTGTTCCCTCTTTACTGTCTTCTTTTAGAACATTTGAATATTTGTAGTGATCCATTTTAATTTTTCTATTTTTTATTATATACCTTTATATAGTTTTGAGTGGCTGCTATAGGAATTACATTAATAATATATACTGAACTTTTTATTGTCTATATAGAATCAATGTTTTATCATTTCAAGTGGTATGTAGAAATTTATCCTACCTTCTTCATGTTTTAATTGTCTTATGTATAACACTAAGATTAAAAACCTAGATATTATCATTTGTTTTCAGTCATCAAGTATATTTTAAATAACTAAAGAAGAATATAATAGTCATTACATTTATTCAGATATTTATAATTTCTCTTTCTTTTTACTCCTAGTATTCCAAGTTTTTTTCTCATATCATTTTCTTTCTCGTGAACATCTTTGCTTAGCAGTTCTTTCAGAGCAGTTATGCTGGCAACAAATCCTCTTAATTTTTTTTCCTCTGAGATTGACTTTACCTTTATTTCTGAAGGATTGCTTTTGTTTCATATAAAATTCCAGGTTGTTTTTATTAGTTTAAAAATTAGTTTAAAAATGTTTAAACTATTAATTTAAAAATGTTGTTCTGATACTTTCTGCCACCCATGGTTTCTGATAAGAAATCAGTTCTTAGTTGAATCATTAATCTCCGATAAATAATAATGTGATGATTTTCTCTGCTTACTTTTAAGATTCTTTGACTTTAGTTTTCAACAATTTGATTATGATATGTCTGGGGGGTATGGATTTCTTTGGGTTTGTCTTGTTTAGGATATCATGAACTTCTTGAATCTATAGTATTAAATCTGTAGTAGGTTCATATCTTTCATTAAATCTGGGAAATTTATGAACATTGTTTACTCAAATGTTTTTATGCATGTCACTCTTTCCCTTGTGTGTTTTGAATTCCAGTGACCCTAATGTTTAACTTTTTGTTATTATACCATAGGTTTCTGAGGCTCTTATCATTGTTTTTAAATCTTTTATCTTCAAATGAATCATTTCCACATATATATACACATATATTAATCTATTTTCAAATTCACTGATTCTTTCCTCTCTCAGCTTCATTCTGCTATTAAACTCTTCCTCCTTGAGCTTTTCTTTAACTTTAGCTATTTTATATTTTAATTCTAAAATCTCCACATGGTTCTTCATTTTCTATTTCTTTGCTGAGATTTTCTATCTTTCCATTTTTCAACAGCGTTCATCCTTACTTCTTTGAAGCATTTTTACAATAGCTTCTTTATTTTCTCAGAAAATTCCAACAACTGTGTAATTTCAGTGTTGTGTTTGTTGATTGTGTTTTACCACACAAGTAAGATTTTCCTAGTATACTGACTAATTCTGTATTCCATCTTAGATATATGACTATCACACTCTGGGTTAATTTATGTTTAAGTTCTATGGAGAACATTGATATTATTGTTTTATCAATAATGAACCCAGCTGAGTTGAGACCACAAGTTCTGGCCAGCCTTCTGTAGTTTAACATTTCAATTTCTATTCTAATTTCAAAGACTTTTCAGTATCGCTTGGATTCGTCCCTCATATGCACCACTCAGTGCTCAGTCTGGGACCTAGGAAATAGTTTATTCTGCCAAATAGGTCACATACATTTATGAAAAGTCATGGCTAAGTTTGAGAGTTCATAAAGAACTTGAAGGGGTTGTGTAACAGAGGGAGTAGTCTGAAAAAAATAAAAAATGGTAAAAACATTTTCTCTTTAAAACTTCCCCCACTCTCTTTGAAAACTGAGGCCTGCATCCCTCCCTCAGGCAGGCCAGCTGTGGCTGGGAAGGGGAGGGAAATGTAATTTGTTCTTTGTGCTAAAGTAAATGGCTCAGCTGAACTGTGTGAGATGGAGATGAAGGCCCAGAGTCTGCTTGGCAGAACTCTGGGAGGTCATGGCTTTATTGGCAGATGGGAAGATTAGAACCATTAACCGTAGTTGAATGACAATAGGCCTTCCCCATTTTGCTTATGTTCAGAAAATTTGGTATTTTTCAGATGAATAGTCTGATATTTTTCCTCCTTTGTAAGCAAAATAATAAATTTCTCTTTCCTTCTCTTCAAACGGTATATTTGTTCTTGTTCTTCTGATGTGGCCTTGAGAAAGATAAGTGTGACATTTCTGTAACAGTTGCTTTCACAAACTCTCCCCTCTCCCCAGGACATTATGGTTCCTTGGGGTTCTTCTATGTGGTTCTCTACCTAGAAAATTGGGGCTTTATTTATCTCATCTCGCCACACATTACCTGCCACCTGTGCTGTGTTTAGGACCAAGTAAACAGAAGAAAGGGAAAGAAAAATTTCAGTAAGTATTTGCCCCATTTTCTTTGCATGGGGTAATTGGAGATCTTGGCTGTACTCCACTCAAGGAAACCAAAGAAAGCTGAAAAGGACTGACTATGCCCTTGCAGAGAAGGGCTGGACTAAGACCATGCAGTCCTTTATGGAAGAATGTTCTGCTGAACTGGGACATTACTAGAACTCTCCAGACATTTTATAGTCTTAGGGTCTGTCTTTAGGACTTCATTTTTAATTATTTAGCCTGGAAAGCCTGTGAAATTATGGATTTTTTTCTTTTCCACTAGTACAACTCCAGCCTTGGTACATCATAAGTACTTAATACAATTTGTTGATGAATGACTAAATGGTTGATTAAATAAATAAATGATTAACTTTGGATTATTGGTTTTTCAAGTCCTAAAACTCTTGATTTATTTTAAGTAGTAATTAATAATTTTCACTGTTCCTTAAGCAGACAGATATAATACCAAATTAAGACTCATATTTAATTCAGATGTGTAGCTACATATGAAAGGAAATTTGCATTTCTGATGGAAAGATTCAACTATAGTAAACTGTACTTTCATCTGCCTCAACTTCTACTGAAAAAAACAATTTAACTACAAAATAATTTGTATTCAAAAGTATAAAAAATGTAAGCATTTCAGCCAACCAGAAGAAAATAATCTCAGTAGACCTTAAAGGTATTTGAAGATATAAAAATTCATCTGTCACCTTAGTGACAAATACTTTTTCTTCCTTGTATATAGGAACATCCTCACATCAGGAATCTGCTTGTCTTTTGGGTTAAACACTCCAATTCCTTAGTAGTTGGGGTTGAGCTCCTTATTATGTGACTGTGGTAATGCATTTTGCATAAAGACTTTAGCTTCTTTACTCTTAAGCTTTAGTAAGGAAGGAGAAAGGAAATTGAAGTATTTTTTTTTTTAAATGCTATTGTTATTGAGAGGATACCTGAAAAAAGTGAGGTCTAAGAGAACAGAGGCCTTCTCAAGGAGACCCCAAGGATACACCTGTGAGGTCCTCCCCGTGGTGACTCAGCTCTTAGGAATTTATAAAAACTTAACTTCCTGGGAGGTGGAAACTAATGCTTGTTTCCACTTCTGTAAAAGCCTGTGGTTCTTTAATGGCCAGAGCCCACTTCTCCAGTTTGATTCAAACTGACTACTGAGAAAGATACTCATGGGCTGGAACTTTTTGACTGGGGATAAAAAGAAGACTGAGCCAGTCTGGGAGCTCAGCCATTTTGAATTCTTCTTTGCTGTGGCTTCACTGGCTGAAATAAAGCCCAACCTCTTTTAAACATGGTGTTTGGGTGTTCTTTCTCTCCACTGGGCCTTGTCTTTCTGCAACACTATCAGCAAAGAAATTTCATAGATTTATAGGCTGTTACAAAGCCTATAATTCACACAGAAGGTCATGATCATAATTTCTAAATGATAGTGTCTTTCCTTTATGAAGTTTTATTTTCTCAGTTGCACAGAGGGGGAAAAATGGAATAAATAAAGTATACTTTATTCCAGAAAGCAATACCCAAAACACAGTTCATGGTTGGTTAGTAAAGTTTAGCACTTTACTTTCTTTTCTTCATTTCAAATAAAAAAAAAAAAATCTTAATGACAGAAAGTATCAGCAATTTACAAATAATCAAGATGATCTAATGTTAATGGGTAAAGGATGCATGAGGGGCAGGACAGGGCCATGAGTAACTCTCCTTTCAGGCTGCTCCATTGTCTCATGTTCTCTGTCCAAAGTGACTGATATAATCGGATCATTATGTGAACAGAGCCTAGAGAGATTAATAGAAAATAAATACTGTATTTCTCATATGATATCTTTTCTCCATTGAATTTAAAGCCTATTTCCAAAGTTTTATTCTTCTGAGTACCTTAGCAGGTTGATCATGGCCTTTCTTCTAGGTCAAATTCTACTGCCCATGCCCCTAATACTAAACTGCAGCTGCCTTCCTCTGGCCTCTACTCTAAACTACTTTTACCCAGAAATAGTTATAAATTCAGTATTCAAGGAGGTACCATCTTTGCAGGAAAACATGAAGTTTCATCGTATAGCTAACTGAAATGTTTATAAAGACTTTCCTAAAATAAATGATAGTAAGGATGATCAACAGCCAATTAAGACACAGAATAAAGTTTCATGGCACTTTTCACATGTAAAAGAAGCTACATAATAATGGTCCAGCTTGACCACAAATCAGAAAATTGGGTGCTTGTGTAAACTGCTTTTAACTGTCTAACTCAATGTATACCATTTACTTTCCCTAGACCAGTGTTTTTCAACTATTTTTATCTCATGGCACACTTGAATCTATAGTTAAACTTCCGTGCCACACCTAAATTATGTCAATAGAAAAAAAGAGTAAAAAAAAAAAAAAAAGAATATCCTTACTGTGCTTTGAACTTCTTTTGAAAATAGTTTAATGATCTTTAAAAATTTTCGCGGCACACCTAAGATCCTCTCACTACACACCAGTGTGCCACAGCACACACATTGAAAATCACTGCCCCAGACCATTTTTCCATCTTGAAATTAAAAGTAGCTATAACAATCTTTTTATTTGGATGTGGAAATTCACTACTTCATGGATAATAGTGACTGTCCTGATATTTTCCCTCCTTGTGAAGCAATTACATTTTCTCCCTGGATATCTGAATGACTGTGATTCCTTAAGAATTATTTATTTATTCTTAAGCACATTGAGTTAACCAGAATATCTCAATGTCACTAATTCCAAATAATTTTATCTGCTGATATGTGTTACCTTAAGTTTCAGAGGACTTTTTCCTTTGTTTCTAGGAAATTTTCAGCTATAATGTACCTAAACATTTTTTTGATTCAGATTTTGCATTGAAATCTCATTTTCAACTGTGTCTTTCTCATTCATATATAAACTAAAAACTTATGCATGGTTCTCAGCTTTTTTATATCATTCAAAGGAGCTTCGATCTCCTTTTATATCTTATTCTTTTGTATCTTCTTTTCCTTGTGGTTCTTCTACTTAATATTCTTTGTAAATTCTTCTGCACCATGAATGATTCTAGAACAATAATTCTGTATCTTAGTTTGTGCTTACTCAAGATTAGGTTATTAAAGTTTTGTTCTTGCTATTATTCTTTCCCCTCTTTCTTTTACTGATTTTTTTTCTGTTTTTTCCACCATATATCATATCTCCTATTTTACTTTCCTTTTCATACTTAATGTATTTCACATTCTCTTTTTGTTAAGATACGTTTTTGAGTGAATTCCCCTTGACACCATTCACCCCTTATTTCAGATTCCTTTTATAGTTCTTCTGAGCTTCAGAGTGAGTATTTTCAATATTTGCCTGAATTCACGTGAATAGAGGAGGAATCAGCATTTGACTTAAACTTTTTGAAATACTTGTTGAGAAATCTGAGTTCAGCTTTCTTTTCTGAAATCTTTTTTTTTTTTTTTTTTTTTTGGCCGGGGCTGGGTTTGAACCCTCCACCTCCGGCATATGGGACCGGTGCCCTACTCCTCGAGCCACAGGCGCCGCCCTCTTTTCTGAAATCCTATACCAAGGCCCAGTCTAGCCAGCTTGCTCTCTGCACTATTTCTCAGAAAACAAGCTTTGTGTTGCTCTTGCCCCTGAATATAGGAACAGTATAGTCATAAATTATTTCTACCATTTCCCAGTGTTGCTTATTTATCTTAGTAAATTTTCCCCCCAATTGAGTGGCATTCAGAGTACTTCTCAGGATTTTACTAAATCTCTAGCTGCTAAGAGTTATTTTCTGTTACACAAGAGCATCTGGAGGTTTTCACTTTTTTTTTTTTCTGACACTGTTCAAGTTTATAGCATAAGCTTGTCTCAGTCCCCTTATCTGCTTTCTACTTCTTTTTGAGAAATAAAAAATAAATATTTTTCCCATTTACTTATACAAGTTCAGGAGAGGAATTTTCTGTGATCTTGCCCCTTAACTATTATTTCACAGTCTTTTATGTATACCATTATTTCATTTAGTTTCTATTGCTCCAGTCTCACATTAGTTTTATATAATACTTAGCTATTACAATCAAATGCATTGCCAAATTTATAATCGTGTTATAATACTGTGGGACTGTCTCTGTGGAGATAATCATATCTATTGAGATAAGTTTTGGGGGGTTCAATAAGGAGCAATGTGGAGGGAATACTCTGACTATGAACCTCCCAAGTGCAATAATCAAAGTACAAATGCATGGAAAATTTCGTGTTTTCTGCTATAACTGTGGCTATACCACATTTAAGCTGAATGTGTTCAGATGTGTCTCTTATTACAATGATGGACTTCACACATCCTGGAGAGGAAAGGATAGTAGTTTCATACGCCAGAGGTAGGGCTTCCAAGTTTCTGGCCACCCTATCTGAATGAATAGACCATGATCTCTTCCCACTCCCCTGCCCAACTGCTCCATAACTCTTCACATCAGCTCCACTCTAAACACATATCCTTAAGTGATTTGTACCAAAATTCAAGTGACCTTCATCATATAAAAGCAATAAATCAAGTCATTCCTGTTTATTTCATGGATAATACCTCTAAACTCAAAAGCAAAGAGAAGTCACTTTAACCCCTTAGGGAAAGTTTTTTGTTTTATTGCTTAGAGTGAGTATAAACCTAGTCACAGAAAACACCTACAAAGAAGCATTAATGTTGGAAAATGTTGGATCTGGTGCATAAAATCAGATGCAGCAAAATTACCTTTCCGAAGTTAACCAAAACTTGTGAGTTCATCCAGCTTCTGTTCTTCTGAGTTTGCTATATTATGCTTTTAAAACTTTCTTTTTTTTTTTTATTGTTGGGGATTCCTTGAGGGTACAATAAGCCAGGTTACACTATTTGCAATTGTTAGGTAAAGTCCCTCTTGCAATCATGTCTTGCCCCCATAAAGTGTGACACACACCAAGGCCCCACCCCCCTCATATACAATTATAATTTATGGTGGGAGAATATGGGTAGATAGCAGTGGTCTACTGGTAAATGTTTAGCAACTGGCTCCCTTGGAGTAGGGTGAAGAAAAATCCTGATCGTTAAGTTTTGCAGTGGTGTAAATACTCCCAGGATGGCTGATTTCAAGCTACCCATGTGATATCACTGGATAAAGAGTTGGTAATACTTGTACCACTATCAGCTCTCACAAGGTGGTGGCAACCAGTTCTGGTACACTACTGGTATAGCTTAAATTATAATATTCCAAGAACTTTAAGAATAATTTAAATACATACATGATTATCCCTCTCCTGCCAACATTGCCATGCAATTCTTTCCTATTTTGAAGGAAGCAACTTCGTTGGAAGCTAAAATAAGGAAAGAGAAACGCTTTTCTGTCCCCAAGTGACTTTGGAATAATTTCTTCTATCTGAAGCCTGCAAATATTAAAAACCCTAATAAAACAAGTATTATCCTTCAGAATTCCTTTTGACAAAGTACTTCAGGTACTAGTATGAACGGCATTATCAAAATGTAAACTCTTATTATAAATTTTAACTTCTGGGGTTACAGTTACTAATGAGGATTATACTAATACCTTTTTATATGTGAAGGCAAAGCCCACATACAATTAAACCAAAGTCACTGTACAAATAATTACCACAATGCCAAGGTTATTTCATATACTGTTCAATGACAACTACAGCTATACCACTCCTTAAAGTATTGGTGTGAAATTAATATAATGTGTTATGAAAAAATGCTAAATGCAGCTCTTAGAGATGAAGAAATCTGAGTGGGTGGTGGAGAAAAAGAGAAAGCAATGGCAAAGAACAGTCTAAAAGAGAACCTTGGATACTTTGATTTATTTGTAAAGAATCTGTAAAAAGTTTAATATATAATTTTCCCTCTTCTTTTATTCCCTAATGAAAACTTCACCTTCCTATGCTTCGATATTTCAAAATTCTAGGCAGAGCTTTCAAGTCTCCAACTACTAAATGACAAATGTGCCAACCTTGAAGGAATAATGTCTAATAGAAAAAACAAACAAACATGACTATATCTCCTAGGAACAACAGGGTGCATTTGGAGAATTCCTGAAAACACAGTGCCTTCACCTAACTATTAAATGACATGGCTTATAGAAAAAGACACAGTTTGAACAGCACCTGAGATAAGTAGCCAAGGCATCTAGTAACTCCAGATGACCACTTGGGCTTCCATTCACTCAAGGATAAGCCCCACCACTCTGAATGCTGAGAGAATGATTATGTCAACACAAGTTAATTTCATTTACTATATACCTGTGCCCTACATTACACTGCCTAGGAAACTGACTTTAAGTAAGAGGGGTTGCAAGTTGGTTTCCCTAAGAATTATCCTCTAAGATAAAGTCCAGCATTCAGCACACTGCCAAAGGGTTATTCTTAGGGAAGGGAGGGAAGCAAACAGTAGTGGGATGTTGACCTATCATGCAGAACCAACAACAGACCTGGCTAAACCCAAATGGAACTCTGGAGGTAGAATGGCCCCAAAAAGTGGTCCTCCAATGGGCAAAGGTGGCCACTGCACTCCTCTATCAATCAGTCAAGGATGTGAGCCACCTCGGGAAGGAGTGTGACTTTGGACTATCCTCCACAACTTTAGCAATCCCCAAAGGAACAGAAAATCCTTGAAGGCTATTTGCTGGCAGCCCTCCTGGCAGCTGAGATAACTCATCCCTGAGTGAAAGGAGATCTGGTCAGTGCATCACAGTGTCTACTGCAGATGTCCAAACTAGATTTCTTGAACACTGGTGTCCCGCAATACCACTGACTCTTGTAACACACTCCTATTCAGAGCCTCTCTCAGTACATACAGTGGAGAAGGGGACAGGGAAAGACACAGTTCCATGACTCTGAAGGCATAACTGCCACTTTCACCAACACATGAAATCCATGAAGGTCCATTCCCAAGGAGCTTAAAAGGAGTCCATTTAATTGTACAATCATCTCCTTAAAAAGCATACTGCTTTAGGCACTCATTCTTATTTGGCTCAACCTTAGCCCTCTAATTTAAGTCTAGACGTCTAGCTTACCTGTCTTATTCAAAGCTGGGGTTGAATTTCACTAATGCACTATACTTTAAGTAGTAATGCATTATCACCTAAAACTAAGCCTACCACTAAGGGTTTGCTTTTCCTTTCTGGTCTGACTCTGAAAACGCCAATACTTCCTAAGTGGCACTACATTTATGACCAGCCATTATTTAGGCTCAGTGATCTTCATTTATCAAATTGTTTCACTTGGATGGGCAAACACAGTCAAGGTACAATATGAAGCTACCAGATGCAAGGAATATCTGATTGGGGTGAGAAAAGTAGGCAAATAAGCAGCATGGACCAAAGAAAGAGTGTTACGGAAAGCTTCCACTTTCCAAATTTTGCTTACATTGGCCCTTTTATGTATTACTTTCTTGGAAGTCCTGGGAGAAATGCCATAGGATATTTTCACCCAGTATTTGATGGAAAATAGAGAATATATTCACTAGTTGTCTAAGTAACCAGAAAGCAACATAATGAACAAAATCTCAACTCAATATCATCTTAGAGTAATGCAAACAGTTTTAAAAATAAAACAAAGTTCAACACTAACACTCGTTTTAAAGAAGGTCAAATTGAGAGAAAATAATCAATGATAATGCTGCCCCCACATATACATATGTTGTTCCCTTCCACTGACCTGTTTCCCTTGCTTCCACACCTATAAAGCACACCCACCCTTCAAGTCTAAGTTTAAATCCTACTTCATCCATGAAGTCTTCTCAAATGTACCTATCACGTTTCCTACCTAACTGTGAAATGCTCAGTGTCTCTGTAAAATGTTTGATGTTCATTATTATTTTTTGTTGTATTTCTGTTGATCTCTATGACCAAGTACAGAATTTATCAATATATTTTGTCAGATTGAATTTTTACATGCACACTGTTATCTAGTTTGCATATTCCCATTTGATACATAAGAGAACAGAGACTTAAAGAGTTAAACTAGCACCATAGGCAAAATGAGAGAACATTTTGGTGGTAAACACAGTTCAGATGCACTACAATGTTTATGTTCTTTCTAGTCCTATCTATATTGTACATATGTCTTATTTTCTTCAGGTAGACCATATACCTCTCGAGAGAAGGAACTATGTATAATATCCCTTTCTCATACTTCTCTGTACCTATCCCACAACACCTTGAATGACAAAAAACATATAATATCTTACATATGTTTGAGAAAACAAGGAAAAGAAGATATGAAGTAGGGATATCAATGAGTAGATTCATATAAGGATTCTAGAAGTTGATTCCTGAAGAACTCGAAATGTATCAAAAGGATGCCCAGTTCATAAAAAGATTAAGTACAATTTGGAATTGTTTTTTTTTTCCTTCTTTCCATGTGCTAGTGCCAATTTGTGGCTTAGTTAAGACCTTGGCTTTCTCACACAGAAATACAGAAGGCAAGTGGCTGGGAAAATTGATTAAGAGAGGGTTATCAATGGCATGAAGAAGCTTAGTACAGATCCACGTCTGGTTGCCTTTTATTAAAATAAATTGAAATTATTTATCTTCAAATGATAACAACAGAAATGGAAACACTTGGCAGTTCCCTTGAATATATAATGAAGGATTACCCTCACACCCACATTTATATCCTGTAGCATGCATAACACTGAGAAAAGGCCAGGAAAGTGACAACTCCTTAATTAGTTAGCACTCAGTGACAAATTGGGGAAACTTGCTCGGGAATCTGTAGGGAAGGAGGAGATGGTGGATTGTTTAAAAGTCTCTCTTTCTTCTCTATTATACGTTCCACAAAGCATGCATTTTTATTTCATTGTTAAAGATGTACAAACCGAAAGAAATAAGATTCACTAAATACCATGCTAAAAACCAAATGAAGGGTTTTGTTTCATTTAGTACCTGAATCAACGCTACTTTACCTATCAAGGCATACCTGAAACCTCCTTTTACCAATTTTTCTTGTGATATGAGAAAAGCAATTAGAATCAACTACCAAATTTTACTCATCAGTGCTCCTGATAGGCAAGCTGTGTGGAGAAAATATTTTAAGTAATTTTCTTTAAAACATTACCCCATAAGCAGTCACACCTTCCTTCTCGAATTATGACTCAAATTATTTATTGAGTTACATCAAATGCTATGCAGATTTAGTAATGATAGCTGTATGCAAAATTACAGGCTACATTGCCTCCATTGGAAACTATGGTAACTGATCAGTTACTGTTTCAGCTTGCCACCATAGCTGAGACTGGCACAGAGGAAAAATATACCTGCCATCGTCACTTACATTCCATCTGCAGATAGCAATGGAGAAAGGGCAACATCAGACCATTTCCTCCTCATACTGTCCCATTTGGAATTGTCCCACAAGGATCACTCCTTTCACAGAGCCTTTGCATTTACTCTTCCATCTAGAATGCTCTTCTTCTGCTCTTTACATGGCTGGCTCCATGTTGTCACTCAAGATTTTGCTCAAGTGTCATCATCTCCTCAGAGAAGACTCTCTGACCATCTGACATCAAGAACTAAACTAGTTTCCTCTGAGTCTCTAACACCTAAAGAGTGCTTAACACTTTTGGAAATAATGTTGGCGTATGTTTATTGACATCTATATTACCTGTACACATGATATACTATGTACCATGTAACATAGTATACATAAGGGCTATTATCTCCTTGAGAAGAGCCACTTTATCTTTCTTATTCTCAATAGTAATCTTCATCAATCTCAATAGCTCCTTACCTAACACTATGCACAGTCTTTCCCTATAAGCAAATAAAGTGTAGAATATACATGCCCTTGATCTTGTCCTACATAATACTTTAAAGATATGTATATTTCAATAATAGGTTACACAGTAGGTATTCAATAAATATTTGATAAATGAGAATAAAGAAGTGTTGAAAGTAAATCAATTAAATTTAACAGCCTTTTTCCTAATGGCATCCTTCCAAGTATTTAAAGCATCCTACCTTATTTGCAACTCCTCTCAAAGCTATACATTCATAATGTCTTCAGTTATTCTTCTTGGGACCTGTTGTCAAAATTATCTCAACACTTCATTATGTTTCTTGGACTTGCCAGTTTATTAGTATTCCATCTTAAAATCTGGCATAAAGAAATGAGTAAGAGTTTTCCAGCATGACCTAACCAGTGTGGATATGGTTTCTAATAGGCAATAACCAAAACATCCCATCTTACGATGCCTGCTCAAGCCACTGCTCAATCAGCCAACCTCCCAAAATGATGGTACCACCTTACCTCTGTAATGGTAACCTAAGGATCATACAATGCTGTGTTTCTAATACTTCACTATTCAGACACTTCCCCTTAGCATCTCTGTCTCTTTCTTCTCAGTTATATTTCAACTCTGCTTTAGAAATCATTGGCATTTTAACCTTTCTTAAAATGCAAATTCTGATGTAGATGGTCTTAGGTGAGGCCTGAGAGTCTACATTTCTAATAAGCTGCTGACGTATGAGCCATGCTTTAAATAGCAAAGCTATAGTGGAATGCTGAAGCTGGAAATGAGAAAGCCTAATTTGAATTGAAGCTCTACCATTTAATAACAGCATACAAGTGGACAAATTCATTGGTTATCTATAAACTAAAGATGAATATAACTGGAGACATTTTAAGAGTTAAACAATGTTGGCACATAGTAGGAATCTAACAAATATTATTTTAATGAATGGCCTTCTCCAAAGAAAGTTGGAGCCTCACGTTGCTTTTATAGTCTGAAAAAGAGCTGACATTTTTACATAGAAATGGCTTCTAAGCCAAATTTTCTCTCATCTAGCATTTGTGTAGCTGAATTTTTTCTGAACCTAAATACAGGATTTAACATTTATAACTATTAAATTTCATCTTGTTAGCTTTGGCCAGAGTTCCAGCCTGTCAAGATTGTTTTAAATTAAGATTCAGTTACTCAATGTATTAGCTATCGCTCCAAGCTTTATGTCATCTGCAAATTTGATAAGTATGCCTTCTGTGTCATTATACATATCATTAATATGTTGAGTAGGATAAGACCAAGGGCAGAAATATTCTACATTTTATTTGTTTTGAAGGAAGGAATAACATGGGGTAAGGGAAGAAGCTGAAGTTGTTTGAAAAATTATATATCTATTTAACTGAGTATCATTCATCCACATTATTCCATTTTTTCCCCATATAGATTCTCTAAAATGTTTTTGGTGAAATATGTGAATTAAATCTAAGTACATTATACCTATGAGATTTTCTTTTATCTTTCCACATAAAACTCAAACTAAGAAGTGAAACAAGATTAGTTTGGCATAACTTATTCTTAGTGAACCTATGCTATATCCTAGTAATCACTGTTTTCTAAGCATTCAATCGCAATCTATTAGCAGCCTATTTTGTAATTTCAACAAGCAAGAATTAATGTTATAGTTATTGGTAAGGTATATTTTGTAATTGGAGATTGATAGACATATTTTTCAAAATTCTCAATAATATTTGATATATTTTTATCATATATAAGCACCTTTTCTTTACTCTTGTAAATAATTCATCTAGGTCTGAAGATAGATTCATTTAAAAAAGACAGGCATGCCTTATTCCTTACATATCTCAGTATTTACTACCATTTTAATCATTTTTATTACACACTGTATGCTTTTGGTGCTATTCTTTTTAAAACAAAACATAAAGCTAACATAAGAACTGGGTTGTTCTGGTTATTTTTTTTCTTCTGTAATCCACCTTTCTTTTGAGGATACCCTTTAAAAATCCAGACTGATGAGAGATCTCCCATTGCAACCAAAATAGTTTTTCTAAGTGGCTGCTTCTCCAGCAACACATTGCAGATCTCCATCCCTTCTCAGTTATATTTCAACTGTTTTAAAATCACTGGCAATAAAATAAAACCTTTCTTTTCCTTTTCCACACTTTTTGGTATAAATAATGATCTCTTGTTTAAGGAAATGTTTGTTCTCCTATTTCAACATTGTAAAACTATACCTTCCTCATTCGTATTCATGCACGATTCATACATAGGGATTCGCTAAGAACAAGTGGGGATCTTAATGTATCAGAGCCATCCTGATTTTCCACCCAAACAAAACAGACTCACAACTATCTCCTACAGATATGCACACACATAAACACATACACGCACATATCCCCTGGCTCTGTTAAAACCCCTGGTTCTTCACTGCTCTTCTTACCATTCCCTTGTACATCCCTTTTCAATAACCTGCCATCTAAACATCATTGTTCTAGAGTGACAATGGCTACTCCTGAAACCCAGTGATGAAAATCATGAGGGGACTGAGGTCAACTCTTTTTGTAAGTGATGTAATTTTGAGGTTCCAAACATGATTTTTCCAGCTTCAGTGGAGAACCTGACACAGTCAGACGTGTGTGTGTGTGTGTGTGTCCATGTGTGTAATGGTTAAGTTAGCTTTGTTTTGTTGGCAAAGTGAGGCAACTCAAATAAATTAAGGTACCTATTTATTTTATTTAATAGAAACAACATAATTGTGTACTGATATTAACAGAAAATGTGTAGCTTTACAATGTGGGTTCAGAGAAGAATGGTGACTAGCCAAAGGTTAACAGAGCCTAGATACCATCTCAGCTTATAGGACTGCCAAAACCATGTGAACACAAAACATAAGCACTAGCGATGGTTAAGTAAAGAGCTACAGAAGGGCAAGGGTGTGTGGGACTTTAAGATAATATAGAGAAACATGGAGAGTACTACTTTATTCTTTTCCAAATCTTTATACTCATGTTCACAATGTCTCTTCCCTTCTTAGTATCTCAAAGTTGTCCTGGGTTTTAAATTCCTTCTAATCTGTAGAGATCAGAGGTATTAAAAAGTATGGGAATGGCTGAGAAAATGAGCTTAGCTGTGCAGCCATGAGAAATTCCAATCATGGTACAGGAGTGCTCCTCCAGATGTTATTTTTGCAGCTTTGTACTTGATACCCTATGGGTATCAGTCTAGGACTGAACACTCGGCAGCCTCATCACACATGCCTCAGCACCACATGTTTCCACCACCCTGCCCATCAAAAGAGCTGCTGGGCCATACTACATGGCACTTGCTTCTGCTTTCCCAATATCCAGTGCTTATATATCCCTTTGTTGAGAAGCTAAATCACATGAACAACCCCAGCTGCAAGGGAATCTGAGTAATGTAGTCTTTAGTATTCCCATCTTTGGGCCACTGGAAGGAAACTAAAAGCAGATGAGGTCAGTGTTGAGCAAATCTGTTGGGTGATAACATAGCAGGGAATTACTTTCTAGATTCACATAATCCTTTTTAAGAAATTCAATTTATATCTTATGTAAACTCATGAGATTATTCTGAGTGCATTTCCCAAGGAAAGATGTTGAAAATTAGTGCCATCTCAAGGTGTTTGTTCTCTTCTAATATTGTTACAAAGCAATAAATGCTCAGGGAATACATCATCCATCTTGTATTTTTCCTACAGTTGTTTCAACAGGGTTAAGAGCTTGAAGTTTTTTGGTTGTGTTTTTGTGTTTATAAAAATACTGGTGATATTGAAAGGACAGATGAATAAGCTCTCTAAGTGTTACAGAGAAAGCAAACGCAGAACTTTCAATTCCATAAAGAAGCTCACAAATTTTCCTTTATTGTCATCACAATCTGCCACTGGCTTTAAAAACAGTTACTGCATCTTTTCCTTTCTTTCTCTTAAAAAAATATTTGCCCCTGTTCCCAAGGAGACAAATTTTCATTTTTTTCTGTGCTTTCAAAAATTTATTAATCTCTGAAGTCAATTATTAGAAGAAAAAGGATATCACTGAAAGAAAACATGAAGAATAGCTCTGGGAGATAAATGAGCAGAGGGAAACTCAAGGGTATTTTAAAGTTATTACTGATTTCCTTTTCCAGTGCGAAAACCAAAGTTTTACAATTCCCAAATTAAAGCCTTGAGGTAACATTAAAACACTATATTTTTATCTGTACAACTGAAAAATCCTTGTGTAACTCAATCTTAAAATTATCACTAAAAATAATATTTATGCTTTAGGGGTCCCCTTGCCTTGAGTCCTAAGATATCATGGCGAACGGCAACCTCCTAAAATCTACTTATACTAGCTATAATTGTTAAGGGGTAATTTTTTCAGGTATAATTGTTACATTAAAAACTGTACATTATTAATATACAATGTGGTAAATTTGTACAAATATATGCATTCATGTTACTATCATGACAATCCAGGTAATAAATATATCCATCACCTCCTAAAGTCTTCTTGTATACCTTTGTAATTTTTGTGCCTGTTGAGGAAAGGTAGGAATACAACATGAGATTTACCTTGCTAATAGATTTTATAGATAAAATACCTTATTGTTAACAATAGGCACTACATTGTACAATAAACAGAGCCAAAACACTTATGTTGTGTGTGCATCTATCCACATGGCCCCCGAATTAGTGGATACCTTTAGGAAGAGAACACTTACTTGCCCTTTGAAGATGCCCAAAGCTGGCCAAGCCTTGTAGTGGAATCATTTGGCCAACCCACTTCCCATTGTTTGGAACCAATCATGAAATAATTAGAATGCTGCCTTATCTTTCTCCATTACAATCATGAAGATGAGGAAAAAGGAGGATGCCATAGGAAGCATAAAAGGAAAACTAAGACAGACTGTTTTGAGGTTCTCTGATCAATGCCACTTAATCTGTCAATCTCTGGTTTGTGGATCTACTCATGGTCCCCATACTTTATACTTTTGCTTGACCCTGGATCCTTCCAGAATACTTAGACTACCTTTGGAGAAAAAAATTCATCTAATAACTGCATTACAATGTAGAATAGGGTCAATACCTAAAAGATGTACATTTAAAGCAATGTAGGAATTCAGAGGAGAGGTTACTCTATGGATGCATGAATAGAAGGCAAGTCATTTCTTCCAAAATTATCCCTACCTTATATTGCATTCCTTATAAATGCTGACATAGTACTTGTTTTATCAATCAATATGATTTGAGAAAACTATGATTTGAGAAAATCATATTACCTGAAAACAGTGGGTCTCAACTTTAGTATATATCAGAAGCACCTGAAAAGTTCACTAGAGCACAGATTACTGAGCCTCACCCCAAAAGTTTGTGGTCTAGAGCAGACCTAAGCATTCCCATTTGTAACAAATACTGAAGTGATGCTCAAGCTTCTGGTCTGAGGATCTCATTTTGAGAAACAAAACACTGCTCTGCCAATACTAGTTTTAGATCAGTGGTTCTCGACTCTTTTTGCACATTAGAATCATCTACGGCATGTGTCCTCAAACTTTTTAAACACAGGGTCAATTCACTGTCCCTCAGACCGTTGGAGGGCTGGACTATAGTTTAAAAAAAAAAACTATGAACAAAATCCTATGCACACTGCACATATCTTATTTTGAAGTAAAAAACAAAACGGGAACAAATACAATTCAAACTGCTTCATGCAGCCCGCAGGCCGCAGTTTGAGGACGCCTGATCTAGGGGGATACCAAAAGCTAAACTTTCAAAGTTCCATCTGAGATCAATTAAATTAGAACACTGAGGAGGGAGCCAAAGGTGCCCTGCTTGTAGTTTTAATGCTTTTCAGGTGATTCCAGGGTATAACTGTTTTTCAATATTCACCAATTTTAGCTATAATAATCACTTTTTTTTTGTAGTTTTCATTTTTTTTTATTGTTGGGGATTCATTGAGGGTACAATAAGCCAGGTTACACTGATTGCAATTGTTAGGTAAAGTCCCTCTTGCAATCATGTCTTGCCCCCATAAAGTGTGACACACACCAAGGCCCCACCCCCCTCCCTCCTTCCTTTTTTTTAAAGGAGAAAACACATTTGACATAGATTAAGTAATTAATTCTGTGGCACGTGGCCTTACATTTTCAAATGATGATACATGGTTAACTTGTAGAAGTGACTAATACATGCCTGAAGGAAAGAACAAAAAATAAAGAATCACACAGGGGCGTGGTGCCTGTGGCTCAGTGGGTAGGGCACTGGCCCCATATACCAAGGGTGGCGGGTTCAAACCCGGCCCTGGCCAAACCGCAACAACAACAAAAAAATAGCTGGGAATTGTGGTGGGCACTTGTAGTCCCAGCTACTCGGAGGCCGAGGCAAGAGAATCACCTAAGCCCAAGAGCTGTAGGTTGCTGAGAGCTGTGATGCCACAGCACTCTACCATGGGTGACATAATGAGACCCTGTCTCAAAAAAAAAGGCATCACAAAGGTATGGATTTTTGGCGCTTGGGTTAATGTTTCTAGTAGCAGCACTGCAGGAAGTAGTATATCATGAACAATGTAGGTAGATAGAAGCAAAGACGTATTTTCTGGAAAACCATGTTGGAGGACCAAAAAGACTGACCTTAAGATCTTGAAGACAACAATGCTGAAGGAATAGGCACAGAGTTTGAATACTATTGTTTCAAAAATGTTAAAATAGAACAAAGCAATGTTTCTAAAATATTTTATAAATGTAATTTTAAATATGTATGTGTAACTCTATTAATACAGTTGATACTATCAATAAGCATTCAACTAACTTACATTTCTACAATTTCTACATTCTAGTTGGCCAATATTTTTTATTCTGTCTACTCATGAATTTGGATATCAGCTCATACTCAGGCATATATAGAATTTTTGGCTGAGATGATCACAGATGTCTTTCTGGAAGAGGTGGTATTTGAGCTGGCCTTCATAAAACAAGTAGGTATTCATCAAGAGCCTTTGAAGAAGGCGAAATCACATGAGTGAAGGAATGATGATAAGAAAGGGAAGGTTAGTAGTAATAATGCCAAGATGGAAAAGTATTGTAATACACTACTAAATAATAAAGACGTACATCAAGATAAGGAAATTTTACTTTTATTCAGTATATTTTCTAAATGATCCCTCCTCAAGTATTAGATCTCTGATTAGAAACCTGCTTTTGCTCCTCATTTCTCCTCAGCCTTTACTTCTCTTCAGAGAGATTTTGAAACTTTCAAAGACAATTCCAAATGATGACTTAAAATCTGTACTGCTAGTCTTTATCTGGCATTACAAAATTCTACTGTCATAGATTCCCATGGGTAGTTAGAAATCTTAAAAAACAATTTCTCACACGAATTGACTATTTCAGTTATCTATTGTAGTGCAGCAAGCATTCCCAAATTGAGTGGCTTATCAAATAAATGTATTATTTTTCATAATTCTACAGATTGTTGAGGTATTCTTTCTGCCTCACTTGATATTGGCTGGGATACAGGGATATCTGAAAAGTTCAAAATGGCTACACACGCATGGCTGGCTGATAGATGGTTATTGGGCCAGGCTCTCCTCCAGATAGGACTTTCCACATAGCTACTTGGGCTCCTTCACAACATGGTAGGTGAATTCTAGGAATTACCATTCCAAAAAGTGAATAAGTAAGCTACAGATTTCTTTAAAGCTCATCCTTTCATGTCATACAGTATCACTTGAGCTATATTCTAATTTAAAAAAGGTCACAGGAATGGGTCAGATTCAAGGGAAAATGGACTACATTTTTTGATAGAGGAGTGACAAGAACACATTAAAAAGAATATATTGAATAGGAGATAAAGTTATGGCCATATTTGAAAACACGATCTACCATATTTACACAAGTCTAGCTACTAACCCACACATAGAAACTTCAAACATCAGTAGTAAATGTGATGAGAATTTTCTGCAAAAATGACAAAAATTATAACATTTCAAAATTATCTTGAGTAATGAGAAATTAAAAATTAGCTCAGACTGAGAACATAAAGATCTCTACAGCTGTTTATCAAGATGAAGTAATAGATGCAGATAAAACCAGCTGCAATGTTATCAGCTAAACAGTAGGTACTGGACCATAATAAATCCAAAGGAAAAAAGGGATCTGAATTTTAATGGATAATTATGGTATAAATAATTTTCCAGAAGAGCTTTCACAGATGTGTCTTTCTTATTCAACTTGATTATTGTAGCAGTGGTGATAGCAGCAGCAGCAGAAGTAGTAGAGACAATTTTTAAAAAATAACACTTTTGCTGCTGCATAGTAATAAAAAAAAATGGAGACTTTACCTTCTTTATGTTTACATGGATGGAGCTGGAAAATATTCTTCTTAGTAAAGTATCTCAGGAATGGGAAAAAAGTATCCAATGTACTCAGTACTAGTGTGAAACCAATTTATAATAACTCACACTTGCACATGAAAAATGAAACACAACTTTAGCCTAGGATGAAGGAGGGAAGGGGAGGGCGAGGGCTGGGGAGGGAGTGGAAAGGATAGTAGGGGATAATAGTCGGGGACAGTAGGGGGACCACAACTATGGAGCACATTGCAAGTACAAGTTGGTTGTACCATGTGTAGAACACAAATGTCCTAATGCTATATAATTGGGTAAATGAGGTGAAAGCTATGTTGATTAGTATGATGTAAGCACTCCAATTTGTACAAATAATCAACACACTGAAATGGGCATAAACGTATTTATGATCTATGTACAAAAGACTTAATAAAAAATATATAAAAATAAATAAATAAATAACATTTTTATGGGGACTTTCAGTTTCCAGTTTTTCTTAGATCCATAAGAGAAGTGAGGTCCCAGGGAAAACTTCTATCTTCCAAACTGGAGAGACAAATGTGTGAATCAAAGAATCACAAAGTACCAGGGCAGAAACATCTATGGGAACCATAAATGGTGTGAAAATATGTGTAGTGTAATTGATGAATTGCTATAGGGTTGGCATAGACAACTCTGAAAGTTAAAAGCTCCATGAGCACCCACTAATAGGAAGCCCCAACAAATTTAATGAGTTTACCTCCAGGAGCGCAACTAGGTTCTCACAGTAAATATTATAGAAAAATCCCCTTATAATTCTCACGGGTGAAGGGTAAAAGGAAACATTTTTAAATATGCCAGAAGACTCTACTCTTCTTTAAAAGGTGTTCCCTTAGAAGAAACTAATCAACCAGAGCCTAACCTGCTGAGGTATTAGGCTGGGGAAGGGAAATACCCAGCTCCAGTCTACTCTGGGTATTAGTTGGCTGTATGTGGATGATTTTATATGTGGGTTTTCTGTTCTGTTCCATCAGTTTATTTCTCTATTTATGTACCAATACCATGCTTATTTAGTTACAATAGTATTACAGTACAATTTGAAGTCTGGCAATGTGATGCCTCCAGATTTGTTCCTTTTGCTTAAGAATGCTTTGGCTATTCAAATTCTATTCTGGTTCTAAACAAAGCATAGAATTATTTTTTTTTCTAGATCTGTGAAATATGATGTTGGCATTTTGATGAGGATTGCATTGACTCTGTGAATAAATCACTTTGAGTAGTATGGACATTTTAACAATATTGATTCTACTGCTTCATGAGCATAATACGTTGTTTGTTTGTGTCATCTGCAATTTCTTTCTTCCATGTTTTGTAGCTCTTTTTGTAGAGCTCTTTCATTTCCTTGGTTAAGTATATGCATAGGTATTTTATTTTCTTTGTAGTTACTGTGGATTTTATTGAGTCTTTGATTTGACTCTGTTTGAACGTTATTGGTATATAGGAATGCTACTGATTCATGTACATTGATTTTATAACCTGAGACTTTGTTGAATTTAATAATTATAGGAGTCTCTCGGTGGTGTCCTTAGGGTTTTCTAGATACAATATCATATTACCAGCAAAAAGTGATAGATTTATCTCCTCTTTCCTGATTTGGATACTCTCTCTATGTTTCTCTTGCTAGATTAGTCTGGATTAGACCTCTGGCACTAAGTTGAATAAAACTGGTGACAGTGGGCACCCTTCTCTCGTACCAGTTCTTAGTGGGAATGCTTTCAACTGTTCCCCATTCAGTATGATGTTGCCTGTGTGTTTGTAATAATATGCCTTTTTAAAGTTTGAGATATGTTCCTTTTATGCCTATTCTATTGAGGGTTTTTATTATGAAAGTGGACTGAATTTTTTTTTATTTCAGATTAATGTGAGGGGACAAATAACCAAATCACAATATTTGAATTTGTTACGTAGAGTCCCTCTTATACTTATGTCCTGCCACATACCCCTACATTGTTCCCATTAAATGAGAGCCCCCCAATCCCCACTCCACTCTCTCCTCCCTCATTCTCCCTTCCCCCAACTTAAATTAAAATGAGTTTTTATTCCATGTGGGCATGAATTAGATCATCTACTGGCTTCATATCAGTATTGAGTAATTTGGGTATTTGCTTTTCCATTGTTATGATACTTTACTACAAATGTGTTTCAGCTCCATCCAGGTTGATACAAAAGATGTGAAGTCACCATTTTTTCTTATGGGTGAATAGTACTCCATGGTGTACATATACCACAGCCGATTAATCCATTCCTGAGTTGATGGGCATTTAGGTTGTTTCCACATCTTGATAATTATAAATTGAGCTGTGATAAACAATCTAGTGCATATGTCCTTATTATAAAAATGATTTTAAAATCATTTTTATGAAATCATATTTATGAAATAAAAGTACACAGCTAGCAACCCATAAAGACAGAGTTCTTATTCAGGAGTTGACAGTGTTGGTTTTATTTTTTCCCCCCTTGGTAAAGAACCAAATGGTAGACGTTTTAGCTTTGTGGTTCAAATAATCTCTGTCTCAACTGCACAATTACTTAATTCTACTGTTGTAGCTCAAAAGTGGACAGAGACAACATATAAACAGAGACAGGCTGTGTTTTACTTATGAAGATTTGGCCTACGAGCTATAGTTTTCTGATCCCTATTCTTTTTTTTTTTTTTTTTTTTTGTAGAAACAGAGTTTCACTTTATTGCCCTCAGTAGAGGGCCGTGGCGTCACACAGCTCACAGCAACCTCCAACTCCTGGGCTTAGGCGATTCTCCCGCCTCAGCCTCCCGAGTAGCTGGGACTATAGGCGCCTGCCACAACGCCCGGCTATTTTTTTGTTGCAATTTGGCAGGGGCTTACTCAAAACTGATTTAAGCTTCTTGATTCATATTTTATGAAAAAATGTCTATCTTTACATCCTTGTGCAATGTCTAGCATAGAACCATGTATGCATAGGCACCCAGGAAATATTTGTTGATGGAATAACCAATAAATAAATCAATTCTAATAAAACTTATAAGCACCTACTATTTTCTAGGTACTGTTATAAGCACTTAATGCATCACTGAATAAAACAGATAGAAATCCTTGCCCTATAAGGGACTGCAATCTATAAATCTCTAAATCATACAGGAAGACTTACAGTTTTACATCACTGCTGTAACAAATTGCCATAAACACAGTGGCTTAAAACAACACAAATTTATTATCTTACTGTTCTGTAGGCCAGAAGTTCAACATAAATCTCATCAGCCTGAAATGAAGGCATTTTCAGGTCTGTATTCCTTTCTATATGGTGTAGTGAAAGATTCATTCCCCTACTGATTATAGTTCTTGGTAGAATTCAGTCCCTAAACATAGCTCCCTGCATCTGAGAGCCAGCAATGAGGCATTGAATCATTCTGCTTTCCTCTTTCTTTCTGACTGTAGCCAAGAAAGGGTCTCCAATTTTCATAACTCATGATTTTATTGGGCCCACCTGGATAATCCAGTATAATTTCCCTATCTCAAATTATTTGACCTTATTCACATCTACAAAGTCCCTTCTGCCATATATGGTAACATACTTACAAATTCCAGAGATTAGAGAACTAGAACATGGGTATATTTTGGAGGGCATTATTTTGTCTTACTATATGGCATTCTATATTAAATCTGATCAATTTGATTTTTGCCAATGGATTATATTATGTGATTTAATATGATAGAAATTTTTAACATGTGTAATAAGCCATTTATATCAGATTGTACAAATTATTCTTTCCTAACCTTGGTCAAATCTGTAAACTCAGACTGCTGATTCTTGAGCTAGTCCTTAAATAATGTTGACAATGTTTCAAAAATTTTCACCAAAATTTAAGAACATCAAAAACAAGTCATTTTATCACAAGCCTGATATATCTGGGAGGAACTCTCCATTTGAAATCATACACTTTAAACTAGGTCCTGCCTGAAAAATAGGATTCCCACATGTCATTTGCACTGAAGAATTGTCCTTGACCTTGCCATCTTAGCCCAGGCCACGTAACTGGGCCTCTGCCTTGGTTTTATGATTTGCCTTTCAGTCCACTTACAATGACTAGAGCATTAGCTGAAAAGCTGCCACCTTCCCTGGCCCTCGCCAATCCTCCTACTGTGCTTATATATTACAGGCATTTCTCAGATCTTTCTCCAACCAAGATAGACAATGCCAAACATAACCCAAGGTTTTCAGGTCCAGGACAGCCACTCTCTAATATGCCCAAGGTTTTATTGATGATAAGACACTACCTAAACTGTCACAAGTTCCCCTAAGTCACAATATTGAGGTTTGATCTTCTTATGATTCTAGCTTCTCAGCCCTAGGCCTATCCTTAAAGCTAGTGTAGTTCCCGAAACCCAATGCTATGTGTATTCTTTGTCTTCCTTAATGGTTCCATCATCCACCCATGCTCAAATTAAAAACTTAGAAGTAATTTTCATTTCCACTCTGCCTTTGTCCCCCACTTTAAATCACAATTGTGCTGGTCACCATGAAACAAAGAATGCAGAAGGAGGACTAGGCTTGGCAGGGGCAGGGGAGATAGTAGTTTTAGAGAAAAAACCCACTTTTCGCCCCAGACTTTCAGAAGCCCTTGCCAATGTAGCACCCCCAGGCCAGGGTAGAAGGTTCTTTATAGTCTCTGGAATGAAAGGAGACTTCCATGAAGGTTTCAAAGTTCTGGTTCAAGTCGAAAGAATACTAATCTTGGAGCTGTAAAAACCTGGTTTCTTTTCCAGGCTCTGCCACTTACTTTGACAATTTTTTCAACTAGGAAAAGTGAGTAAGGCCTATCTCATGGGGTTGTTGTGAAAACTAAATGAGATAATGAGTATGAAAGCACTTTGTAAACTGCACATGTCAGCTGTTATCATTATGATTATCCCTTTAATGCCCCCTATCTCTACTGCAGCAGGTATTACAACTGTTCAGGGTGAATATTAAAATGCTAATCATTCCGATTCATTCGGGAGACCATTTACTTTTGTTTTATCATATTAGCAGAGGTTATTTTTTCTAATCTTGTCCATCAAGTTACGTTTTGGACAGAGTTCAGTCTAATTGAACCTGCCAATATCAGGCTTGGCTCTACTTAAAGATTCATTCAGCCACCTTCTCTGAAAGCACAAGCCAACAGTTGTGCATATTTGTATCATAAATCATACATTAACAAGATGCCAAAAGCAGTCATCTCTTTTATGAATCAGTCTCTGATTCCCAAAACAGAATTAGCCATCATGTATTACCAACAGTATCACAGCATTTATAATCTGGAATTGTAATGGTGTCTCTGACCTTCTTCTACAAGAGATTGTAAGCAACTCTAGGATGGACATTTAGTCTTTGTATTCTCATTCATGGTATACAGGAGATAACCAATAGTGTTTATTAAAACAAAGGAGAGATTATAAGGGGGCCCAGGCCAGAGGGGAAATTACCCTCTATAGAGCTACATTGTTCTAGAATATTTTACATATGCAGGGAGATCAAATAAAAAAGAAACAAAGAAAAAACACTCTTTCTCAAAGTCTCCAGTTAACTTCTCTATAGCATGTATAAAGGTGTTATCAGTTGTTTGTAAGTGCAACGTAAATTAGGTTAATTATTCTAAACACTTTACATTAGAGATATGTGAAAGGAGAAGCAATTTATTTAAACATCCCAGCTCCTGAATGAAATGCTCTGAATGTGAAGGGAAAAGCTTAAGCTCAATTTAGAGAAGAAACCTAGCATTACATATTAGAATATAGATGTGTTGATGTGAGGGAAGATCAGAGAGAGGGGAAATTTTCTCATTTAGAAAGTTATTCCTATAAGAATTGTAATTATACATTTTCAAACAATAACATCACCTATCATGATACCATATAATCCCTTCTTGGTACATCCTCCTTGATGTTTTAGTTAAAATTTATCTCATGTATCCCTTGGATTAAATACAAAAAATATCTGCGCCATGGGATGCATGTTGGAAGGCACTGCTATTGTTGAAAAATAAGATCCTCCTGTGTTAGATGAGAGTTCAGGGTTTTAATAACCACCAGACTATGCTATGATCCTCTCCAATGTGGACATGCATCCATGACTGTCTTGTTGAAATACAGATTCTGTCTGATTTGCTGGGTCTGGGGAGGGTCTTGAGAGCATCTGCATTTCCAATAATTTCCCAGGTGTTGCCTGAGCTGCTGATCTGCAAACCACTCACTAAGTAACAAGATTCTAGTAGACATTATGGTAAAAAAATTCATCAACAGTGAAACATTTTAAGGGAAACTGCACTATTTTTCCCCCATGCCAGTTGTTATGGAGATTTTTTTCAAAACCGTTTACTTAAGAGAATAATTGCTTTAATAAACAGCCTTGAAATATTGAAACTTTTAGCTAGCCCAAATTGAATCACTATGAAAAATGTAGCTCATGCTATGATTAAGAAATGATAATGTCCTCGGCAGTAAGGCAAATTACACTTCAACTGCATTTTTTATTTTAAAAATTCCTTTGTCTATGACTCAGTTCTCTTATCGCTTCTGAGATACTTTATTGAGGTCATAGTATGTTAGCAATGCAGATCACAGAGTTTAGTGGTCCTCCATTCCCTCCTACAAAATCAAAGCTGAAATGTCCGTCATACATGGGAACAAAAGAGATTCTCATCTCATAGGAGCATTTCCCAGTAATCACATAGCATTTGAGACAATTTTTACTGACCAGAAGAGCCAATCCAGATAGCTCTTAATGAGTAATAACAAATTGAAGTGCCTTAAAAGTAAAAGAAGCTGTGTTTGCCATATTAGATTTTAACAGTGCCCTAAAGTTGTGAAACTGCTTCCTCATCAATCCGTCCTCCACGCCACTAACACTATGTATTTTAGCTGAGGATTCAAAAGTATAATTTTTAAACTAAATGATAGAAGAACTACAGTCTTTAGATGACATCAATTCTTCCATGGCAGTATTTAACACATTAACTGCCATGTGAGTTGTATTTAACTTATGCTAGTTTTGAGCCTGGGCCTCATGAAGCATGTGTAACTCACATGTCTCTTGACCTATATGACATAATAAAATACACAGTGTCCCTAAGGAAAAAAAAATTTTGGTGTGGCCGTCAATGTGTTAAAGTCTATAGACCTTCATACTCAAGTTGAAAGATTTTTTTCTCTGATTTTCCCTCTCTCTCTAATCCTCTTTGTTCTCAATTTCCTCCTTGCCTTGATCACTTCATATAGTGTATAAGTCGTAGACAAATTTGTATGACAAAAATTGGGCTTTAAATGCATGTAAAATAATTTACTATTTAATTTTGCAACGAACCCTATGTAAAGAAATACACTCTTCTTTGTGAATAATCATTCCCCAAATACCTGCTAATGTATTTTTCAAGTTCTAGCTCATTATTTTAAAGCAGAATATATCTGGGCAGCGCCTGTGGCTCAGGGAGTAGGGCGCCGGTCCCATATGCCAGAGGTGGCGGGTTCAAACCCAGCCCAGGCCAAAAAAAAAAAAAAAAGCAGAATATATCTATATTTTCACTTTATGTATGACTGTAAATATCTCTGCTTTGTTTAATTCAACAAAGTGAAACTGGTATCAATGGGATGGAGAAGTACCTGGGACTTGCGAGAGCAGGAGGTGGCTACCAGTAGCAGGATTAAAAGTGTAAGGGGAGAGTTCATTACCTAGAACCCAGGAAAACTTGCAGTTCTGAGGAGGACACACTGTGCCTTTTTAATACAGGAATATAGCCACTTCCCTCCCACTGGCCAAAACCAATCTTAATTGATAATGTCCATAGAATCAGACTCCTACAGCACACAGCAGAGTAGAGAAGCATGAAGATGGAACTTGTAGGGCCTAAAAAGAGCACCAAGGGGGGGCGGTGCCTGTGGCTCAAAGGAGTAGGCTGCCAGCCCCATATACCGGAGGTGGTGGGTTCAAACCTGACCCCGGCCAAAAAAAAAAAAAGAGCACCAGGAATGGTAGCATGTGTAGGCAGCACACAGAAAATAGGAAAATCAAAGGAACATTTACTTACTGAATACGGGCATCACTGATCTTCTCCCCACAGTTAGCTCCAGAATATAGTCCAGGCTTTGACACCCCAGGCAAGAAACTGGATGGTTTACCTGGGGGGTGAAAGAAACAAAAACTAAATTAAATTTTGCAAGATAACATTTAGAAAAAAAATCCCTAAATGTAAAGCAAAAAGACAAAATGAAAAATGAGAAGATAAGTAGAGGATTATGCTAAGAGCACCATCATTCAACATGAATAGCTATAACAGAGCACCAGAAAGTGAAGAGAGAAAACAGAGAAGAAATCATGAAAACATAAAATTCAACAAAACTTTTCAGATGGATTTCTCGATTGAAAGAATTCACAAACTATGCAGTACAATAGATGAAATCAAGCTGTCATGACTGGAATATTATCATGGGATTTAAGAACACTGGGACAAAGTGAAGATACTATGAGCTTCTAGTGAAGGGAGAAAACCAAGTCATATATGAAGAATCAGAGATGAGATTATTTCTGACTTATTAACATTAATATAAGAAGCTACGAGGCAATGAAGCACTACCATCAAACTTTTGAAGAAACGTGATAGTCAACTTATAATTCTACACTCCACCCAACTATCAGTTAAATAGACTGTTTCAGATATGCAAGAACTCCAACCTTTTTTCTCAGCACCTCTTTCTCATTCAGCTACATTATGGTATGTGCCATGCCATCATGGAGGGTGTAAATTAAAATAAAAGAAGAAACAGAATGCCGGAAACATTAAACTCAGAGACCGGCATGAAAATTATTTAATGAAATTTAAACACAAAGATAAATTCCAATATTTAAAGTTAAATAATCTAAGGAGTGTGTTCAGGTCATGTCTGAGGTGTGATAACTCACTACCCTATTCTTATCTTTCTTTTTATGATTATTTTTTAATATGTTTACTGGCAAAGGGAAATGGTTGCTATTCTCATTATTTCATAGAATATGATTAAATCAAGTGTTAGCATTAAAGTTAATGATTTTTATTTTATGTACTAAAATATGAATAACCTAGATACATCTTTGAGAATTTCTACAATTTCTAACATACTGATTAATCCTTGTACCATGTTTAGCTTGAAATTTCTCTTGAAAATTGATATTACCCCTAATGAAACATATTAGAAGTTTGAAATAATAGAAACTCCTTGCTATATAATAGATGAAAATTATAAATCTTATTTTCTAAGACTGACTTTCTTTGTCAAGGCTTTGATGAACAGTTTCTAATAATGACATTTTCCCAGGACAATTTCAATTATACTTTAGAACTCTTAATCAAGTTCTGTTGCTTCAACATGCCAACAGCACAGCATATCAACAACGTGACTTCCCTCCTTCACTTTATATAATGCCTCTTAAAATCTATGATAAGAAAAATTTCTCTTACTCATGTTACCATTCTCCAAACTAGGGAACAAGAAAGGGAATTAGCTTTGTATTTTATTTAGGGAGTGATTGTAAACTAAGAATTATGCTAAGAAAATAAAAAGATTCACCTAAAATTCATTTGTGTAATAATATCAAAAGAATCTGGCTCGGCGCCTGTAGCTCAAGCGGCTAGAGCGCCAGCCACATACACCGGAGCTGGCAGGTTTGAATCCAGCCCGGGCCTGCCAAACAACAATGACAGCTACAACCAAAAAATAGTTGGGCATTGTGGCGGGTGCCTGTAGTCCCAGCTACTCGGGAGGCTGAGGCAAGAGAATCACTTAACCCCAGGAGTTTGAGGTTGCTGTGAGCTGTGACGCCACAGCACTCAACCCAGGGCAACATAGTCAGACTCTCTCTCAAAAAAATAAATAAATAATATGGAAAGAATCTATTTCCATGACTACTTAGGTAATGCAAAAAATGCAAAGAGAATCAAAGTGAAAAAACATCATTATCAATTCCAAATCCAAAAATGACAAAATAATAATGTTAGGCTCTTACTCCTGCTATATATATTTGTTTATATAATCCTAAAAACAGGCCTATAAAATAAACACTATTATTTTTGCATATAATAAAATGGAAACATGGCCAAGTGAAGAAATTCTCTCTGATATAAGGTTGTAGATCTAGAAAGTAAGCCCAAACTTTTTTTTGCAGAATCTATGCTTTTAGTCACTATTCTAAACCATTTCATATTTAACTTTTAGCTAATGATGGTATTCAAACAGATTCTATTTATGTACTGGAAATATAAGAACAGTTGATCTTTGCCCTCATTCATTCTCAACTTTAATGCTATTACACATTTTCTCCAATGTTTGTGATCCAGTCTCAACCAGTTTTCTTTTTTTCTAAAAGGAAACATTTTTAAAGCCACTAAATCTAAAAAATGCTACCAATCACGAAATCCTACCAAAATAGTAATTTCTGGTTTCCTCTAAATATACTTCCCTTGTTTGACTCATCACTTGGCATTGTGGATGTTTTGACTTATTTAGGGCATAAAGTGATTTCCTGTCCATCTCATGCACATAATGCCCCCACTACTCTCCTGTTATTCTCTACCTCCTTAACAGGTTTTATTTTTCTCCATAGTACTTATCATCATCTGACATTATATTATGTACTATATCCATCTATTTATCTTTTTGCTTCAAATATAAATTCTTTGAGAACAGGGACTTTGTCTTGGTTTCCATTATAACCCTTGTGACTAGAAAAGTACCTAGCACATAATACACATTCAATTATTCATTGTTGAATGAATAAATTGTTTTCACTTGAGCTATCATCATAGATACTAAGGAGATACTCTAAATATCATAGCATAATTACATATAACATATAGTTAAATTACTAGTCATGTTTAATTTTATATCAAGTCAAAATTTTTTATAATTGGCTTTAAAAAGTATTACTTTAAATCTATTTGTAATTTTGTCTCATTTTGATGGGATCATGTCCCTAAGAAATATAATTCTACTCAAACTTGCTGTAGAGAAATAGAAGTTGTTCTTTATAAAACTCATTAACAAAATTATCTAAATGAAAAAAACTTCTACACTGCTGGTGGGAATGCAAATTAATACATTCCTTTTGGAAAGATGTTTGGAGAACACTTAGAGATCTAAAAATAGATCTGCCATTCAATCCTATAATTCCTCTACTAGGTATATACCCAGAAGACCAAAAATCACATTATAACAAAGATATTTGTACCAGAATGTTTATTGCAGCCCAATTCATAATTGCTAAGTCATGGACAAAGCCCAAATGCCCATTGATCCACGAATGGATTAATAAACTGTGGTATATGTACACATGGAATATTATGCAGCCTTAAAGAAAGATGGAGACTTTACCTCTTTCATGTTTACATGGATGGAGCTGGAACATATTCTTCTTAGTAAAGTATCTCAAGAATGGAAGCAAAAGTATCCAATGTACTCAGCCCTACTATGAAACTAATTTATGGCTTTCATATGAAAGCTATAATCCAGTTATAACCTAAGAATATGGGGAAGGGGGGAGGGAAGGGAAGGAGGGGGGAGGATGGGTGGAGGGAGGGTTATTGGTGAGATTACACCTGTGGTGCTTCTTACAAGGGTACATGTGAAACTTAGTAAATGTAGAATATAAATGTCTTAACACAATAACTAAGAAAATGCCAGGAAGGCTATGTTAACCAGTGTGATGAAAATGTGTCAAACGGTCTATAAAACCAGTGTATGGTGCCCCATGATCGCATTAATGTACACAGCTATGATTTAATAATAAAAAAAAGAAAAATATGACTGTTCAATGAGCACTTTTCTTTCTATTTTAGTTCTTTTAAAAACAGAGAGTAAAAAAAAAAAAAAAACAGAGTAGCAGTGCAGATTGAGAACTCTTCAAAAGACTTTCTTCCTTCCCGTATATAATTTACAACCTTTTCATTAATATTCCAACATTTTTATCACTCATGTGCTATGTTCCAAGCATTTTGGTGAGGAGTACTTCATGAATAAAATGATTCAGTGTCTGTAAAATTTGCAAGAAGGGTACCTTAGGCATACTTGAAATAGAGCACATTTTTGACACTTCACACTTAACAGTAAATCCTACTCCAGAGGCCTTTTTTCATCTTGTATATTAGCAAGTTGGGAAACTCCCATAGACAAGATGGGTCAATTCTCCAAACTTGTGAGCTATGTTTCTAAACAGAGTGAGACAGAGCTACTACTCCCTGCCTCCAAATGACATATTTGCAAAAGTTCAAATCCACAAATGGCCTCCTCAAACAGAAACTTTTCACTCTTTGGTGATGCTGCAACACTGCCAAAGAGTTCTCACACTTTGTAAGTATGAACATATATTCCCCAGTTATGTTACAAGCAATCCAAGAAAGGAAAATTGCTTCAGTTATTCCTAATTTTTTTTCTTTTTTAATTTTATTCCAGAATATCAGGGGAGACAGACATTTTGGTTACATAGATTGCTTTTGTACCATCTGAGTCAAAGTTGTAAGTGTGCCCATCATCTAGACAATGTGCATTTTACCATTAGTTGTGAATTTACACATTCCCCTCTTCTCCCTTCCCACCTACTTGATTTGTGATGAGTGTGATTTCCATATGTTCACGTGTTTATAAATTACTTCCAATGTAATAGTGAGTATGTGTGGTGTGTTTTTTTCCATTACAGTGAGATAATCCTAGTTTTTGATCATCTTTTAAGGCTTGTAAAATAAATATCAGTGCACAAAATGTGTTTTATTTTAATATGAAAAAAGCATAACATTATCATCCACCTCAAATTGAACATTAATTGGGGCACAATGAATACTTGGAGCATTCCCTAAATCTCTCCCTCATCCCTAATTTTTTTTCAGAAATTCCACATTTTATGCTATCTTTATTTACAAGCTACAAAGCAACACAATTACTACACCACATATTGAAGTATAGCTGCTCTTGTTAAAGACAATGACAACATCCTCATTACAAAAACCATCTTCAGTTATTTTCCATCTTAATTTCTTTTAATACTCTATCATTTGTAGCTGATGAGTCATTTCTTCCAATCATTAAAAAAGTATTGTGCACTTACTTTCTACCAACCAGTAGGAGTATGATAATTAATAATTTAAAAAAATTAGTAACTAAGCTCAACAGAGTTTACAATCTAGTGGAAAAAAAAAAAAAGAGTAGTTACCAAAGAATTATAACACACAGTGGTAATGTAACAAAACAGTAAGAAAGTATTGCAACAATTGGGACTCCAGCCCTAGACTGAGGGTTTAGACAGGCTCCCATAAGGGATAGCATTCAAATTGAGTCTGGAAGAATTAGTCAAATTATTCAGGGGAGGGATCTGGGGTAGAGAAGTTTCAGAGAGGGATTAGCATATACATAAACCCAGGAGAAAGAAATAGTACAAATTTGGGGAACTTCCAGTAGCTCAGGATAACTAGAACTTAGATTATCATAGGCAAAGAAATGAAAAAAGAAGATAAAAGTCTGAGTACATTTATCAGGATAAGGTGTTTGTAATTCATTCGGAGAGGAATGGAGATTCTTGAACCACTTTCAGCAGAGGGACACGTAATCAGTGTGACTCCCTTATGGAGAAGTAATTAAAGAGGTCAAAACTGGAGAGAGAGGAAAAACTTTGGAGGTCTTTGCAGGTATGAGGTGATGGTGGCTTCAACTAGAATGGTGGAAATAGAGCCCAAAGAGAAGTACATGGCAGGATTTCAGGGTCCAGAAAGAAGAGTTTTTAGTGGCGTTCAGTGTTCTGCTAGATATGAGTGGTAACAGAGAAGAGTAAAGGATGATGATTGGGTTTCTTCATAGAAACCTTCATGTTCAACCTGACTAGCCCAGAAGGCAGTTGGATATATAGGTCTGGAGTTCAGGTGAAACAACTGACATGGAAGGTAGGACCACTTGTGACTTTTTTCCTACCTCTCTGGTCTAAGCTTTTCTGAACCTATTTGACACAAGGATATACATTCATGGTGCCATCCTCATCCCATTCATATTCTCTTTCACTAAATATACTCTGTCCCAGTGATTTTGTATATGCACTCAGTTTTAGTTACCAAAATGTCTTTGGGTTCCTCACAAAAGCAGTGCATTTGGGAGATGATCTGGAGAAACGCCGACAGAAGAGTAGAAAAGTAAGATAGAGAAGGGAAAGAAGAAAATAAAGGGTAAATTTCCAAGCAAGTTATCACTGTGGTTAACTGGAACAAAAACCCACTGGGGAAATTTGGGAAACTTTGCAGGAGAGATGACATGCTTCAGAGTTACCTAACTTGAGAGGAGAGGGAGCTTAGGGAATTTAGGCATTAATACGCCAATTTCCATCAGTCATTAGTCAAAGGCTACTGGTCTGGCTGGCTTTTCTAGCCTGTTGGACACATGGGTATAGTAGGCTATGAGCACTAGGAACAATCCTTAGTTGTAAAAATGGAAAGTCTGCACTATACAAATAAAGCTCAAAGACACATGAGCAGACACCTATAGAATCTGCTACAACATACGTGCATGACTCCAAAATCTGTAACTTCAGCACAAGGACAACATTGAAAAGTCAAGTTCCACAGTGAAGCTAAAAAGTATCATCTTAAATGAACTGTTGATTAAAGGGATCAAAAAAAAAAAAGTGAGAGCCAAATATGGAACCAAACAAATATAAGACAACCAGAAGGTGAAAGTAAAGATTAAACATTCAGAGTAGAGTAGATGGCAAGGGATCTGCAACTCAAAGTGAATTCTGAGGACCAGTAGCATCAGAGTCATTTGAGAGAGTAATAGAAGTACAGACCTACTGAACTAGAATCCACAGAGTTAAAATTCTGGTTATTATGTATGCACATTAAAGTTTAAATAATGCTTTTCTCTCTTCCTTAAAGCTTATCTCACCCTAATTAAGACTTTTTAAATACCCTCCTAGCTTATATTTGAGTGGGTGCCCATGTCCATTGCTTGCATTGCCTAATGTTTCAAATAGCCCCTAGATCTACTAAATTCTTTAAGCCAAAACTCCAGACTCTTTCTCTATTACCACTTCTTCCCTGCCAATTGACTATCTCTATGACTTCTCTGTCAGCACCACACCTCAGCTCTGTATCCTTTCCAAAGACTGTTGTAATAACATGCTCAATGGTGTCATGAAGATTTATGAATTTTCCTGTCCCAATTTATCCTCTAAAATGACACAGAACAATTCTTGAAGTACAAATTACCATACTGTTCCCTTAATTAATACAGTGTTTACCCAACAACTTTGAGACAAATTCTTAAATATTTAGCCTACAACCATCAGCTTACCCATGGTCTGGTACCCACTTATCTTCTTGTAAACATATAGCCTAATAAAATTATTGTATTTTAAACATTACATTTAGTGCTGAACTACCTGTCAATCAAGTCATAAAGGACATGAGGGTTACATAATCTTTATCATGAAAAGTTTGGTGCTTTTATTGTTTCCTTTGCTTCCCTAGACTTAATAATAGGTTTTCAGTATTCCATAAAAGGCCTCTTTCTCCAATTATGATGCCTCATTGGTCGTTTCCAAGTTCTAGACCATAAACCTTTCTTTGTACTCCTCTGTTGAAAACCTGAAGTGTTATGTTCAAAACCATCCTTAAATTTACAGATATTCCTTTTTAACAGATTTTATTTACCATGAATAGACATAGTTGCTCTTTTCCTTGAATATTAAGGTCACAAATCAGTCATGTCTCTTACCACACCTAACCCCAGCTAGGAACATTATCCTAGACAGAAGCCAGGAGAAACCTTCCCAAATCTCTTAGTCTGTCTGGCCTACTATAACAATACTTGAGGCTGGGCCATTTATTAAGAATAGAAATATATTTCTCATAGTTCTGGAGGCTGGGAAGTCCAAGGTGAAGGTGCTAGCATTTGATGACGCCATTCTTACAGCATCCTCAAATGGCAAAGGTAAAAGGGCAAGACAGGAGTGAACTCTCTGTCTTCATGCAGCAGATGAGCAGAAGCGGAATAACGAACTCATGTGCACTCTTTTTATAGTGGCGTTAATCCATACGTAAGGGCAGAGCCCTAATGACCTACATACCTCCCATTAGGTCTTATCTCCCAACACTGTTGCATTGAGGATTAAGTTTCCAACACGTAAATTCAGGGGTTCACATTCAAACCATAGCACCAAATATGAGTGAAAATCAGCAACTATCACTTTATGATCATTTTTTTAAAGAGATGAATGTATTTCTGGTACTCAATTTTGGATGATTTTATTTCCTGGGCCATGATACAAGGAGAAGCAAATTTCATAAACAATGTCTTTAGGAGGGCTTTTCAACAATAAAAAATGTTGGCATGTTTTCCTTTTTAACAGCTTTATTGAGGTATAATTGATGTACAAATATATATATATATATATGTTACATAATTTGATGAGTTTGGACATATACAAAATTAGACGATTAGGTTCAAAACCTTACCCTACAAAAAGTGCTACATACCTCATTGCTGAATATCATTATGGTCACCTTCTAGGTACTCCTCTTGGGAAGCTATGCACTGACGCCAGTACCTAGTCCACTCTTCAAAGCAATTTCAGAACTCTTTTTGTGGAATGACCATCAGAGCTATCAGTGTATGAGGTCTGACAGTTAAGTTCGTGCACTTATGTTGGCAGCACTGTAAATAACTCAGTAAGTTTTTATAACCTTGGTTTGTCAGGGTCTCACAGCTGCATTCATGTTAATGGGTGCTGGTGCCTTGTTTGAGTAGCATTCATTATTGTTGCTGCGTGTTTTATGTGCCATATGACACCTCTGATGGTCATTCCAGAAATTGCTTTAAAGGGTGGGCTAGACACTGGCATCAGTGCATAGCTTGCCTGGGAGAGTGCCTCAAAGGTGACTATAGTAATATTCAGCAATGAAGTAGGTAGCATTTTTTCTAGGATGAGGTTGTGAACTTAATTTTCAGACCTCATTGTAGATGACACCATCACACAATAAAGGTAGTAAACAATCAATTACTTCAAAAGTTTACTCATGCCCCTTCTGGTTGTGTGTGTATGTGTGTGTGTGTGCAGTAAAAGCACTTAACATAATATCTACCCTCTTAACAAATGTTTAGGTGCATAATACCATATTGTTAACTATGCACAGGCAACAAAAATTGGCAAGTAAAGCTATAGCAAACTAAAAAGCAAAGCAAAGGAAATAGTTAACCCAATGAAAAGACCAATAAGGAATGGGATAAAATGTTTTCAAACCATTTATATGATAAAAAATAATATCTAAAATATATAATAAATCACATATGATTTAACAGCAGACAAATAAAACAATAACCCAATTAAAAAATGAGCATAGGACTTGAAAAGACATTTCTCCAAAGAAAACATACAAATGAGCCAGGCGCAGTGGCTCACACCTGTAATCCCAGAACCCTGGGAGGCCAAGGCAGGTAGATTGCTTGAGCTCAGGAGTTCGAGACCAACCTGAGAAAGAGAGAGACCTCATCTCTAAAAATATCTGGGCATTGTAGTGGGTGCTTGTAGTATCAGCTACTGGGGAGGGTGAGGCAAGAGAATCACTTCAGCCCAAGAGTTTGAGGTTGCTGTCAGCTACGACACCACAGCCCTCTACCCAGGGCAACATAGTGAGACTATCTCAAAAAAAAAAAAATTCATTAAAGGGCAAATGGATAAGAGAAAGATAAATTGTGACAAAGTGAGACTATCTCAAAAGAAAAAAAAACCCACATATGAATGGCTACCAGGTGTATGAAAAGGTACCAAACATGAGTAATCATCAGGAAAATGCAAATCAAAACTACAATGAGGTTTCATCTCACACCTGGTAGGATAGCTTATTATCAGAAAAACAAAAGATAAATACTGGCCAGGATGTAGAGAAATAGAAATTCTTTTTCACTGTTGATGGGAATGTAAAGTGGTACAGCCACTATGGAAAATACAGTAGAACAACCTCTGCAGGTTGACCGTTCAGGGACTGGAACAAACTGGTCAACATATTGAGGTGGTCAACATAGGGAACTAGGCCTACTGTACTGATACATACATGTGGTGCATGTCCAGTCTATGAAAATGAGGTCAATTTAAGAAGGTGGTCAATGTAGGGAGGTGGTCAACCATGAAGGTATTATGGACATTACTCAAAAAATAAAAAACAGAAGTAACATGATCTAACAATCCAACTTCTGGACCCAAAATAATTGAAATCAGGATCTCAAAGCAGTATGTGCACATTCACGTTTATTCAGTATTATTCACAATAGCCAAGATATAGAAACAACCTAAATATTTGCCAGATGAATGGATAAAGAAAATATAGTATATACATACAATAGAATATTATTCGACCTTAAAAAAGAAAGAAATCCTACCACAACATGGATAAACCTGGAAGATATCACGCTAAGTGAAATATGCCAGGCACAGATGTAGATACTGCATGATTCTACTTATATGAGTAATTGAAAATACTCAAAATCACAGTAGCAGAGAAAAGAATGGTGGTTGCCAGGGGCTACAATGAAGGGGAAAGAGGGTGTTTCTACCCACTGAGTATAAATCATAATTATGCAAGATAAATAAGTTCTAGAGATTTAATGTATGATATGTTTGTATTTTTATTTTAAAGCCACAGATTAAAGTTAAAGATAAGATACTTTTGCAACCTCAAACAAAACTAACTTGATTTGGAATCAGAAAGTTTGGTTTGCATTCCAGATTGGAATTTGTTGCCAGCAGGAACTAAAGCAAGTTAGTCTATTAATGTCAGTTTCCTCAAATATAAAATGTGGATAAAAACATTCAGTCTAAATGTTGATATGCGAATTGAATTAGCCAACAGATGTGAAAGCATCTAGAACAGTGCCCAACATATAATAACCACAAAATAAATATTAGTGTCCTCTTTGTATTCCTCAAACATCAAATATTCATCAGCTAGGATATTTTCAGGGGTAGAAGTTAATTCCCAAGATAAATTCACCATTTAGCAAAACAAACAAAGACAAAAAGCACAGAACTCTGCAATTTCTAGAACTAGCAATATGGCTAATGTGAAATTGCTCTTGCAATAACACCTAGCAATGTTCAACAAAAATGAAACATTTAAAATTACACAGTCGGTTTACAAGAAAAAAGTAATTTTATATGCCAGAAACATGGATTTGAAAGTCAAAGTATTATAAGCAAACTGGAAATCTCACAGATTCTCAAAGCAATATTCTCACTAGCTAATATGGCAGTCACCCCAGGGGGTTAATATTGAAAATAAAAGTAGATAGTGTTTTATTATTTTTGGTCTTATGTTTCTAATCAAGTTTATTGAGATATATTTATATGTAATAAAATGCATCTATTTTTGTGTGTCTTCCAATACATTTTGATAAACATACACACCATCTTGCCACCATCACATTCTAGATGAACATTTCCAACTCCACAAAAAGTACTCATGGCTCTTAACCCATCAATTTCTCTTCCCATCCCCAGCCCAATCACCGATCTGCTTTATTTCACTATTACCTGCCTTTACCTTTTCTTGAATTATATAAATGGAGTGATATAGCATGTCTGGCTTCTTTTGCTTAGCATGTATTTTAGATTCATTAATCAAGAATGCATCAGCAGGCTGGGCATGGTAGCTCATATGATCTAGCTCATGGTAGCTAGATCATATCCTAGCGCTGGGAGGCTGAGGCGTGAGCTCACAAGTTTGAGACCAGCCTAAGCAAAAGCAAAACCCCCGTCTCTACTAAAAATAGAAAAACTGAGGCAAGAGGATTACTTGAGCCCAAGAGTTGGAGGTTGCTGTAAGTTAGGACGCCACAGCACTCTACCCAGGGCAATAGCTTGAGACTCTGTCTCAAAAAAAAAAAAAAAAAGAATGCATCATCAGTCCATTTTTTAATTGTTGATTAATATCCCATCAAAAGAATATACAATACTTTGTTATCCATTCACCTGTTGATGGATATTTGGGTTGTTTCAAGTTTTTTATCTATTATGCATAACAATGCCATGAATATTCATAAAGCTCTTTGTAAAGATAAATGCTTTCATTTTTCTTGGAAAAAATACCAAAGGTTGGGATTGCTCAGGTGAATGGTCAATGTGCCATTTACCTAATGAGTTGAAAATGTGTCAAATATTCTATCAAACAAGTGTATGGTGTCCCATGATCATATTGATGTACACAGCTATGATTTAATAAAAAAAAAAAAAGAATTTCAGAATAAAAAAAAAAGAAACTACTGGACTGTTTTCTAAAGTAGTTGCATCATTTCATATTACCAGCAATGGGTAAGACTTCCAGTTGTTCCATATCCTTGTTAACATTTGATGCATACAGTCAGCCCTTTGAATTTTAGCCATTCTAGTGGGTTTGATTTTAATTTGCATTTCCCTGATGAGTAATAATATTGAATGTCTTTTCACAGGCCATTTGTATATCTCTTTTCGTTAGAAGTCTGTTCAAATATTTGGCTAGTTTTTACATTGTGCTATTGGGCCTTTATTACTGATTGGTAATATTTCCTTACATAGTCTTGATATACAACTTTGGTTTTAATCCATAGAAAAGATAATAAATGAGTGCTTGGGTGGGTGTAAGGCAAAAATTTGGTTTTAAAACATTTTTTATAAAGCCAGAATCCTTGATGAGGGCTATATCCCAAGTTTAAAAAAAAAAAACCCTCCAGGGCGGCACCTGTGACTCAAAGGAGTAGGGCACCAGCCCCACATGCTGGAGATGACAAGTTCAAATCCAGCCCTGGCCAAAAAATGCAAAAAAAAACACCCTCTCCACCATACCCCCCAAAAAGTTAAGAAAAATTAAATTATAAAAATACATATTAGACACTACAAGGAAAAAATATTATATAAAGAAAAGGTATATTTGAAAATAAACAGGATATGAACTTTATAATGAAAATAATTTTATAGCTTTGAGATCTATGACTCAAGATGGTCTTCAAACTCTCATTTAGTGTGGTCAATATTTCTTTTTAGTTACTCCATTCTTATGGTTATACAATACTTATGTATATATTTATGGGGTGCATGTGATGTTTTGAAACAGGAATACAATGTATAATAATCAAATCAGGGTAATTGAGAGTTGGAATGTTCCTAACAGAAAGAAATGACAAATGCTTGAAGAGTGCTGTCGGTTTTTGATTCTGCATTCAGTGTGACCATCATTTTCAGATTCTGCCAATCATGCCAAGTGAATGGAGAAGTTCTATATATGTTTGCCCTTGTTTATTGTCCCAGAAGGTTGTAGACATGGGACAACAGAGGTTTGGCCAGCAACTCTAGCTAATGGGAGGGTTTTAAAAATATCTGATCATTTATATACAAGGAAATATGAATGAGAAAATTAAAAAGAACAAGTCTCCTTTCTTTTAAGAGTGATAACTGTCATCTAATATTACCTTTGAACTGACGCTTGGGCCAGCTGAGTGATGGGAATTTCACCACCTCCAGATGCTTTCAATTCTATTTTGGACCTATTTTAATTGAATATTGTCCTTATACTGAGCCAAAATTGGCTACTTATTATTTCTCCAAACATTTTCCAGTTCTGCTCTTTGAAGTTATTCAGAATAACCTTAATCCCTCTTCAAGATAGCTATATGGAAAATACCTATGCCCATTCAACATCCAAACCAAATGTCCCAAGTTCCTTTTACTAGTCACCAAGTGGCATGGCTTTGAGTCCTTTGACCATTCTCATCCCTCTTTTTTAGCCATTTTCCAGTTTATCATTGTTTTTAAAAGTGAAATGCAGAACCACAACTTTCATTTATAGTCAAGCAATGGAAGTGGAGTGGAATATTTCACACTTATAGCAAAAATGATATAAATTCAAGGAAAATTTTAAAAATAAAACACAGTCATGATGGAAGAATTCAATATACCTCCTTAAGAAATTAACAGATTGAATAAGATTTTTAAAAGGTAAAAATAATAGTGACTCTAAATACTATAATAATGAGATTTGCTTAAAGTATTAGCTTAAAAACTACATACTCTACAAATAGAAATAGTCATTCCTTTTTTCCTTCAAAATATATGAAATATTTACCATAAATAATGATTAAATATGACCTCAATAAATCTTCTATAGAAGTTCTATAGAACTGGACATTAATAACAAAGAATAAGTAAGGGATTCAAGTGCTTGGAAGTGTAAAACCTCAATCTGGAGTAACTGCAATTAAAACAAAACACAAATTGCATGGGAAAACTGTTAACGAATTAGTGACACTAGTAAGCTTATATATAAAATATATGGATTATAAGCAAACCTTGCTCAAATGACTCTTTATAGCCTTAAAGTCTTCTATTTCTGTATAAAAATGTGCAAAAGAAATGAACTAAGTAGTCAACTCAAGAATTTGGGGTAAAAATCATAGCAAAATAAACTAAGAGAAAGGAATTTTTTTAAATAAAAGTAGAAAGTAATATAAAACAACAAGGGCTAGAGTCGATAAATAAAACCCAAAGCTAATATCATCAGAGGACCAATAAAATCGCCAAGCTCTGGGAAATATGAAAGAGGAAAGAAAAGAGAAAGTTGTATGCAATATGAGAAGTCAGAAATGAGATAAAACTATAAAAATGGAGATTTTAAATACTATGTGAATACTTTTAATAAATTTAAAAATCTTAATGAATTGGATAATATTTCAAGGAAAATGTAAGTTGACAAAAATGACAAGGCAAAGGTAAAAGATTTAAATGAAACAGTATTCATGGAAGGAAATTTTGAGACCCACATGTTTTATGAGAGCATGTGAGGATTATCTATCAAATATGAAAGAAAAAACTCAGAATGATTTAGCCTAATCTAAAACATAAATAAATGAGTCACCAAATTTATTTCATGATGCTAACAAAACTATGATGCCAAATCCTGCAAAGAATAGAATAAACTGAGGCCAAATGACATACAAACACAGAAGCAAAAATCTTACATAAACTAAAACTAAAGTCAATCCATCAGAGGATTTAAAGTAATTCGCCATGACCAAAAATGGTTTATTTTTGAAATGCAAAATTGCTTTAACTTTTGGACGTCTATTAATGTATGATCAGCCTGATAAAAGTTGACAGGGCATCTGATAAAATTCAAAAACAATTTATGATTTTAAAATAATAAAATTTCCTCATAAATTAGAAATAGGGGGACATACCTGCTTCACATTAGAAACATCAAAACAACAGCCACCCACATCATCATGTTTAATGGTGAAATATGACAGGCATTACTGTCATCATTCAAAACACATTTAGACAAAACTAGATGGTAAGCATTTATGAGCGTAGGAGCCAAGTTGGTGTTGGCTCACCGCTGTAGCCTGACGCCTAGCACCATGTCAAATACTCTGAATTTTCCTCCTGTCTCACTAGCTTCTCCTCCTCACTCTCTTTTGCTGGCTTCTTTTCATCTTCCCAAATTTTAAAGGTTGGTTGTCTTTGAATACATCTTTCTACTCTTTACACACACTCCCTAGGTGACCTCATCCAGTCCCAAGGCTTCAAGATCTGTATGTTGATGACTCATAATCTTCTCAACCTTTCCATTCTGCTAGTTAACATTTGTAACACAGAACTATTATTGGGTTTTGCTCTTAAAATCTGGTACTCCCTAAGTCTCTCTCTTCTCAGTAAGCAGTGCCACTGTCCAATTGGTTTTACTCAGGCCAGAGATCTAAATGCCTTCCATGTTTTTACCCTAGCTTACCAATTACTAACTGTAATTAGCCACAGATCAATAAGTTCCATTGGTATTAATGCCCAAATGTATGGTGAGTCTGACCATTTTCCACATTAGCACTGATTACTACTTGGCCCAAGCCACCAATTCCTTTCACCTGAATAATTTCAAAAACTTCAGATTAGTCTCCTCGTTTGCAGTCGCAATCCTCGATTGCCAGTCCACCCAGCAGCCAAAGTATTCATAATACACTATATCTTTCCCTTGCTTCAATTGTCCAGCAGCTCCCCGTTGTAGTTAGAAGAGCATTTGTACTCTACCTTTTTGACTTCAAAGTCTACCTTTTTCACACCCACCAACCATACTCTGGCCACACTCATCTTCTTCTTGTCCCTTGAACATGACATTCATCCTATCTCAGGGTACTTGCGTTTACTGGTCTTCTTCTAGCAATGCCCTTCCACCAGATTTGCAAGATTTTCAAAGCATTTCATAATGCTTTTCCTCTTATAAATTTCATCTCAAAAGTCATCTCTTCTGAAAGGTCCCTTCCAATTTGAAAGCAGCACCCCTGGTCCATTGCATTTCTCAATTTTATTTTCTTCATAACCTTATTACTCATTATTACATAAAACTGTATTTATTTGTTCACATATCTGTTGATGGTCTCCCTCTTCTGAATTTCAAGTTTCTTTTAAGCTAATGCATGCATGAATGCAAAGATTTTGTGCATTTTATTCAGTGAGTTTTCCCCATGGCTTTGTGCCATTTATTCTTTGAAATAACCTTTAAAGCTATTTTGTCAATATAAAAAATATTGTTAAAATTTTTACTGGTATTGCATTAATCTTACAGGATGCAATATAAAGTACTTAATAAATCTTTCAAATAGCGAAGGAGGGAATTTATGAAGAATACAGAGTTAACAATTTTCATTTTTATTCAATATTGTCTTAGAAATTCTAGAGGATGCCATATGATAAATGAAAGCATTAAGAGATTCAAATATGGCAAAGAGACAGCACTCCAATTAGTTGCAAATGATATATCTTTTTAGATATAAGAGAGTCATCTAAAAACAATTAAAACTAATAAGAGATTCAATAGGGTGGCAAGTTATAAGTTATTAAAAACTAATATATTTCCCATATACCAGAAATAACTAGTTAAAAAATATTGTAGAAATAGCATTGAATTATACAGGAATTATATATAATAAGAAAATATATACAATATTTAAAAGATATGTAAAAATATGTAGATGTATATGAAACTGATTATAATGCTTTATTTAGATACATAAATGAATACTGGATAAATAGAAAATTATACCACGTTCTTTTATAGAAGTATTCATAGTTTTAAAACTAGAATTTTTCTCAAATCAGTCTGTAAGAATAAAAAAATTCCATATGGTGCCCCATGATTGCATTAATGTACACAGCTATGATTTCATAATAAATAAATAAAATGTTAAATAAAAAAATTCCAACAAAATGACTTTAAAGATCATCTTAGAGAATAAATAAAAAGGGTCCCAAAAAATGTATACACATTTTAAGAAAGGAAAAAACTATTAAATTCGTAATACTTAAGTCACATTTTATTTTTACAATTACAAGAGGTGCTCAACATGACTTATATTCATTTTTGTAATTGGCCTATTGATTATTATCATTTTAATACAGTTTTTTCCTTTCTCAAAATGTGTATACATTTTTTTGCCACCCTCTGTATACACTAAAAGCCAAGAATCTCTTGACAGGGAAGAATAACAAAGATGTATTTGTTCTTTTATTAAAAGAGAAAACCACATTAATTAAAAATTTGACTATTTCTAGATTACACATGTGTGTCATTGAAATAGTAAAGAAAGCTATGAAATACCAAAATATATAATAATTAACATATGACAAAGATGGCATATCAAATCAAGAATATATTACATAGTAAAACGTGTTAGGAAAACTTACTAACGACCTTTTTAAAACAAGCCAATCAATTCCTCATCTCACATCTGATACCAAATTAAAATAAAAATACTAAAAATTAAAATATAAATATGAATGGCGTAACAAAGAAATTAAGAAATTAATGTTTCTTTTCTGAGTCCAGTTATATCTATGTTAGAACTTTTCACCATATACCATATGCTTCTTACATTTTTTATCGTCATATTCCATTTTATTTTCTCTGTGGTTCATTCTAGACACTTTCTCCTGCACTATCCTACAGTTCAATAATACTTCCTTGTATTTTTATTTGTAAGACTCATTTTTGTTTTTAATCTGTAATAATTTAAATAAGAAATTGTTTGAAATAGGACAATAAAAGTCTAGCAAAAAGAACAAAGAGTTCGGGGGAGGAAACAAGAGACTTTTTGAAAATCAAACTGAAGAAAAACTTAGACATGGAATAGGAAATGGTTGACTGGCCAAGAGGTACAATGCATTTTGCTGTCTGTAGTGATTGGCTATATTTCACCATCCTACAACACAAACATCATCAGACTTTGTCAAAAGCTAGGCTGAAATCCAGATGAACCACATTCAAAGCATTTAATTGATCCAATAGTCTAGTTTTTACATGACTGCTTTGTTCATTTTGAGGAGTAAATGTTTAGAAATACTTATGAAACATGGAATTTTCTGCTATCTCTACATAATAAAGATGCTTTCTAGAAAGAAAGAAATATCAGCAATTAGTTTTCCACTACACCAGGACTATTGAAAACAATGCCATTTTAATTCTCTGCTCATTTAGGAAACAGACAAAACAGGGATGTTTAAAAGTTAAATCATTAAAGGACAATCAGTTTATATTCCCCTCTTTAAATCCATGGAACTCAAGTTTTCACATCATTAGCATTAAGATATTATGCAGATAAAAGAATAAGAAATCAGCATTAGCAGACTCAAAGGAGGCGAATATAGATCTTCTATAAAGTCAGGGACACATGTCAATGTTTTTGAGCACATAGGAAAATGCCTAAAGGCAGACCAGATGGGAGTAAATTATTTTTGAGAAATAGACTTCAATATAAGTTGCAACGAGGTGACTATTTACTGCCAAGGGTCAGATCAAAGGAATGTGGAATGTTTTCACGTGTTTCAATGATGCAGTAGTCAAGGTAAAGCCTAATGCTGTTCTCAGAAATTGCTCAAGGGGATGTTACATATTTAATTTAGTCCAGCTGGAAAAGGTTACAGGCTGTAGTCCTCAGTTTGAAAGACTATTGCATTCTTAAAATGCTGTTTTTGTGCAACAATTTTGATTGCAAAGTTTTCAGTTAAAAAAGCCTTCCTCTCTGCTAACAAACCTGTCAATTGCAGGGATTCTAAAGCAGCCGACTGAGGAAAGGTGAGGTGGTGCTACTTTCTGAGATAACAACAACCAGTCAGCAGGCTTACCCAGAGCTGGGCTTGAAAGTGAGGGGACGGTCTTGACACCGGCCTAATATCTAAAGTTGTAGAAAGTAAGTCCTCACTTAACATCCTCCATAGGTTCTTGGAAACTGTGACTTTAAGCAAAACTGTGTCCATCTGATAAAATCAATCTTACCATAGGCTAATTGATATACACAGGGTTAAGTTCCTATGGCATATTTCTGGTCACAGAAATATCACCAAACTTCTAAGTAAAGACCAAAATGCTTCTAATATTAAGCACTGAAATGCATTTTAACTATATCTAAATTTAACAAGGATTAATAAAAATTGGTGAACTAATACCTCTTGGATGCAACTGGAGACCATTCTTCTAAGTGAAGTTTCACAGGAATGGGAAAACAAACGCACACGTGCCCACTATTAAATTGGAACTAATTGATCAACACCATGTGCACATTTGGTAGTAAAAGTCAAGGGAAAGCAAGCAGGTGGAAGGGGGCAGGAGGGCGGGCAAATGAACACCTACCAAGTACAATGCACACTATACAGGTGATGGGGGCACTCATAACTTTGACTCAAACTTTACAAAAGCAATTTATGTAATCAAAACATTTGTACTACTGTAATATTCTGAAATTTCTTTTTAAAGAGGATGATTATTTAATTATTTTTAATTCAGGGTCATGGGTGGCCCAAGCCAATCCAGGCAGCTCAGGGAGCCAGGCAAAACTAGCCTTGGGCAGCACACTACCCCATTGCAGTGTGTACTCACCCACCCACGCACACACTCACACTCACTTACCCTAAGACCACTTAAACATGCCAAATAATCTAATGTGCACATATTTGGTTATGAGAGGAAAGTGAAATAGCCAGAGAAAACCTACGCAGACTTGGCAACAACATGCAATTTCCTCGCTGATAGTCACAGCCCTATTTTCTGGCTGAAAGGCTATTATAAAAACTGTGACCAGTAGCTATTATGTAGGTAAATGTGCATTCAGTTACATGTATACTAAATAGGAACTTAAATCTGTGTTAACTATAACCATTGCTATTTTAACTTACATTAGTAAAATATAACTCCAAACATGGAAGAGGCTCTATGGTCAAGGTTGAAAAGCCAATGCCAATTGGCTGCTTGGATGACTTTTGTTTCTTCACTGCAGTTCAAATTTGTTTCCTACCTACCTGAAGCTGTTCTGAGATAACTATAATAAAAATAAAATTTCCCTGGTCTAAGTTAAAAGGTTTTAAGTTTCAAAAGAAAATAAATCATCATTTAGATTTTTAAAAAATATATCAAATTTAAGTTTGACATTTGTTTCAAGGTATGGATATAAGTATTTTAATGGAGGGAGGGCAGTCTACTTTGGGTGAGATTTTACAAGAATTGCATTACGCTGAAGTCAACCTATTGCAAACAAGGATCACAGTGACTTACTCTATCCTTTACCTAAAATTTTTCTTTTTCTTTTACCCTCATGTATTTTCTAATTGGTCTAGCTAATTATTAAGAATTTCAAATATTCTTTGGAAGATTACAGACAATATGAGATGAGCGATAATCTACAAAAGTTACAAATACTAACATGTATGAAATATTAGGTCAACAATCTAAATTGGGTTGAATAAATTCTGTTCATAGGCATCAGTGGTTGAAAATGCTCAATAATCATAGGCCCCTACTCTGAAATGTGAGACTTAAGTACTTCAGAGGCATTATTGTTCACTCATGAGCATCAGTGTCCAAATTTAGTAAAAGAAGAAGAAACGGACCCAGGATCCCAATAAAGAATGACTAATTGGTCACAATGTTCTCTTACCCAACGAACAGCCAACTAATAACCAATGTAAAATCTTTGACTCACAGAGGAGAAAACACCAGCCATTACTAAGGCAGCCACTTTTTTCTGATTTTTTAAAATGCTAGAATATGTGGTGGCCTAGTTTGGAAGGCAAAGTAAAGCTTATGTTGATTTGCTAAAAATACTCAATGGAACCACAACCCCGCAAAATTATTTTTCATTTAGGACCAAAGTAAACAGCTGCCATTGGGATTGGTGTCGTAATTTAGAGATCTCCTCTCACTTATCTCAGAAATCATAATATAAGCAAAGCCCAAGAAAAAATAACCAGTGCTAAAACCAGAGCCATTTTATTGACATTGCAAACACAAAGCCTTGAAATCATCATACCACTGACCCATCAAAGTGCTTCCCAGCCACTGAGGATACAATACTATCTCCTTCCCACTCCCCACCAAAATAGAGGCCATTTTACATATTATTTCTGCTTTCTAAAAGATTTTCACTAATGAAACACAGATATCTAATTCCCCATAACTTACATAGAGATAATCTTACTGTAAATGTGTTTGGTAATCCCAACCAATTGAGGACAGCTTTATTGATATGATTCAGAATCACAACTATAGCTATCTATAGCCTGCTTACTGGCCTATTGCATAGTCACTTAAGAGATAAACATAATGGAAGATAAAAATTTCATAAAAATCTATGTATTGGCAGCAATCCAGGCCTTGGTTGATCCATAGGTTACCTTAGGCTCAAGCTACATAATTTTTATACGGTTGCTTTCTTAAAGGCATAAATACCTTAGAAATAATTAGGCTACAGACATACATGTTTCCATCAGTATTGTTTGCAATGAAGTCAAATTTACAAGTAGAAAAAACAATAAAGTACATAAAATTACAAATAATGCCATTTTAACTGGATATAAACCATTTTTTTCGATGTGATATCCTAAACTTGGTATAACTGTAATAGAATGTTTAATCTTGCCCCATGTTCTGGCTGTAGGTGACTTGAAATTAACATTTATAAACAGAAAACTAAAAGAAAGATATTGATCAAAAGGTAAAAAGGTTCAATCAAATTGGAGGAATAAGTTTTAGTGATCTATTGCACTGTATAGTCATCACAGTTAAAAATAATGTATATTTCAAAATAGCTAAGAAATAGATCTTTAACATTCTCCCCACCAAAAAAAGAAAAAGATAAGTTGGAGAGGTGATGGATATATTAATTAGGTTCATTTAATCTTTCTACAATGTACACATAGATCAAAACATCACATTGTACCCCATAAAGACAATTATTTGTGAATTAAAAATAAATTAATTTAATTTAAAAATACAGAAGTACTCCTGTGCATAATTTCTTTGGTATATTTTAAACTAAAAAAAAAAAAGACCATCTGAAAGACTATATACTGTATGATTTCAAATGACATGCTGGAAAAGGCAAAACTATGAAGAGAATAAAAACATAAGTAGTTGCCAGGGGTTAGAGGAGAGGGAGAGATGAACAGGCAGAGCACAGAGGATTTTTAGGGCAGTGACACTATTACGTGTGATACTGCAATGATAGGTGCTTGTCATTCCACATTTGTCCAAACCCATAGAATGTACAACATCAGGCGTGAACCCTGCTGTAAGCTATGGACTTTGGGTAATTACGATTTATTAGTGTAGATTCATCAATTTTAATAAATGTACTACTCTAGTGGGGGGTTGCCAATAGTGGGGAGGTTATACACATGTGAAAAAAGGGTATTACACGGGAAGTCTCTGCACCTTTTGCTCAATTTTGCTGTGAACTGAAAACCACCCTAAAAATAAATCTTATTGGTTAAAATAAATAAATAAAATATAAAGTTGGACTAGAGAAATATAATTTTAAAATATATATTTATAATATATAATGAGAATAAAATGTTATAGTATGTGAATTGTTTTAGTAGTTGTATTAAATTAAATTTAAAAATAAAATAATACCAAACAAAAATTTCATCTACCTTATTGAAATTCTATAACTATGTCTATCAGTTAGCATACAAAACTCTAAGGTATTTATACAAAATTGAGGTACATTGCTTAGATCTACACACACAGACACAGACGCACACAAACTTTGCTTTTTGTTGTTTTTTAAAATTGTATTTGAATTACTTTGGGAAAATTCAGCCAAGTAACTTTCTCATCACTCAAAAAATTTTATCCCTTACATAAGAGTTTTAGAATATCTGATTTTTTCAAGAAAATAAACCAATTACTTTATGAACTTATGATGTATATTATATTTAGCATGCTCGTGTAGTGCTCAAACTCTGTGTATACAATTAAAGGTACTGTCCCAACACACCTCCCTCCTGAGAGAAATGCATTGCAATAATAATCCTATGATTATAAATGAGACACTAACATTTGACATATGCATATGATTGAGAGACCCAAATGTCTTTCCCAAAATATCTTCTTCATATCTACACTGTCCTGTATCAACAATAATACACTCATCATCTAAAAAATGTTTATTTACCATGTATCTAAAATGCAGGCAAATGGAGACAGTGGTAATTGTTAGTCCTAGTAATTTAGAGGATTGAATTTGAGTATCTATGTAGAAAAGCAGGAAGGTAAGACCACAGTCTCCCTGAAGAGTAAGAAAGGAACTGAGATTCATAAAATTCCAGGAACTTTCAAGAATTGTACCTACAGTGAAAGAGTCTCCAAGAAAAAATAGGTGAGCTTAAGGAGGAAGCTCTCTCTGCCTGAGCTCTGTTCTCCTGTACCTTAGGTAGATTTAAATTCACATTTTTTATTTCAAATTAATATGAAGGTACAAATGATTAGGTTAATGGTTTGCCCTTTCTCATGTAAAATTCAAGTTGTAGTTGACCCTTTCATCCATGGGGTGTGCTGTATACTCTAACATTAAGCACATTAAGTGAGAGGTTACAAATCCTTCTCCCTCCCCGATTTACTCTTTCCTTCCTCCCTCCTCCCCACAACTTGAATATACTTGTGTTTTTCTCTTGTGTGGGCCCGTAGTCAGAACCTGCACAGACTTGAAATCCTCAAACTGAGAAATTAACAGAAGACATTGGTCCTAGGATGGTGACACTCCGGAGCTCCTAACAGACGCAAGGCAAAACTATTTCACATCACCCAGGCATCACAGGAGGTGACAAAACAAAACAAAAAAAGGTGCCACGAAATGTGACTTAATAATCCAAAGTTATAAAACATAATAGGAAGCAATTTGCCATGAGTGAGAATTAGCAGTCCCAAGCAACAGAAAAATTAAAACTGAATAACTTGAGATAATAGAAGAGCAATCAGAAAGAAAGCTTAAAGTATATGTAAAATAATAAAGTCATAAAAGAAAAAAAATCAAAGCTATGAGAAAAAAATATATATAATAGGAGTGGCCCAAGTGGCAACCCTCAGCTCCTGGTGGTGAGAGAGCAGAGAGTGGGTGCCAGTGAGGGAATCATGCCCTGAAGGGTCTTACCACACCCAAGGGGATAGAGAGCTGCCCTACCCCAAGCCCTGGCACCACGCGCGATCCCACCCTGGCAGATCCTAGCTAGCTGCTCCAATTGTGTGTTTTATCCACCACCATCCTAGGCCTTCTTTCCTAAACTGGTGGTGTCATGGTTCAAAAGAAAAGGAAAAAAAGGAGCAATGTGACCGATTCCGTTCAGTACCCCTGCATTGAGGCCTGAAATTCTGCACTTAGTGGTGGTGAAATACTGGTAAATGAAGCCATTGAGAAGAGAGAAGAGGTGGATGTTTCCCCCTTTTGATTCCAACCTTTTCTCCCAGAGACAAAGCATATATTATGGACGCCAGAGAATAAGGTGGACCTCAGGAATTTTGGAAGGACTGACAAGCTTACATTATTCCTCAGGAGGAAAGAGTGGGGTGTTTTTTAGCCCTCTCTAGAACCTAAAATGAAAAACATGAGTTGCGTGCCATGGAAAGGAAACAAGGCCAAATCAGAATTGTTGGAGCTGCCCCGAGTGGCACCCCAACAAATCTACCATGAGAAACAGTGCAGGGAGCTATGTGCCCTCCATGCCCTCAATAACGTCTTCCAGGACAGCAATGCCTTCACCCGGGAAGCACTTCAAGAGATTTTCCAGAGTTTGTCTCCAAACCCCCTGATGACACCTCACAAAAAGAGCATGCTGGGAAATGGAAACTATGATGTGAATGTCATCATGGCAGCACTTCAAACCAAAGGCTATGAAACTGGTGGGACAAGCACAGGGATGGCAGTGTCATTGCTCTCACTGACATTATGGGCTTCATCATGAGTCTACCCTCCAGCCTACACTGGAGTCCACTGAAGTTACCTCCCAAAAGGCAGCACTGGATGTGTTCGAGAGGTAGGAGGGGCCTACTATAACCTCAGCTCCAAATTCAAGATGCTTGAGTGGATTGGAGGTAGCAGCGAGCTCAGGAAATTTCTAAAACATCATTTGCGGGGAAAGAACTGTGAACTCTCGCTGGTGGTACCAGAAGTGGTGGAGGCCCATCAGAGTTGGAGGACCGATGTGTCACACAGTTCTGTCAAACCTTGCCCTTGCCTCAGCCCCTTGAGTCTTCTGTGATGTGCTGTGGCCTCTGCTGTTTGTCTGCCCTTCCCGCTTCCCCAAACATCTCATGGGGTCTTTCCTCTTCAGACTTGACAGTGCAGTAGGACAGATACATGGACTGTTACAAGAAAAAAAGGGTATTATGATAAAGAGATATATTGGAAAAAGAATCATTTAGAACTTCCAGAAATGAAAAAAGAGTTATTGAAATTAGCCAAAGCAATAGTAAACAACATTTAACTTAGTAAAAAAGCTAAAGAGAAAACGGCGAACTAGAGGATAGGTCTAGAAAAATAAAACACAAAGCAATGTGGAGATATAAAGAAATAGGAAATATGAGAAGTTAAAATACAGAGAGAATAAAGCTAGAAGGTCCATACATCCAGTGAGGATTCCTTACGGAAAAAATAAGGGAGATATGAGTTACTTCATCACGGGCTGCCCCTTCCTCTGCCTACCACCACCACTACTGCCTCTTTACCAGGCTGTCCTGTAGCCCCAACTGTGCGGGTTCTCCTGTAACCACTTTGAAGAAACAGTGCTGCCAGTTGACAGGATAGCAACAGAGACATTCTCTAACAGATTCTGGGACAGCTGCAATCATTTTCATCAGTTCCTCGTGCCCCAGCAACACCATGGCGCTGCCACAGTATTTCCTTATGAAAGCTATGCCTCACCAGCCTCTGTTGATTTTTGTCTTGGGGGAGATGGATGGAGTAAGCAACAATCCTATCAGGGCAATGTGGAAGAGAAGTAAGAAGTAAATATAAAAGCTTTCCCTAAAAAATATAATCCCACCATTACACCTGCTGATCCTGGCTCAGCCTACTACTACCCACCTAACAGCCTTTCGTTTTCCTAGGGATCTCCTACAGATTGTACGTTAGTTACTATAACCCATGCTTGCTTGCTTTTCTGTGGTTTCTATAGGGCTAATCTTGATTGAGGGAGCTAGCCACCTGTGCTCCTTCACTGAGTTTGAAAACTTAGGACTTGTTATGTTTTCTTTCATAATATTGTGTTTTCTTACTGTCTGTTGCAGTTTCTTTATATACACTTGTCATCTGCTAAACATCATTTTTTTTTTCAACAATATGTATGTAGAGTTCTTTGCAGGGGTCCTCAAACTGCGGCCCGCGGGCCACATGAGGTGGTGTGATTGTATTTGTTCCCGTTTTCTTTTTTTTACTTCAAAATAAGATATGTGCAGTGTGCATAGGAATTTGTTCATAGTTTTTTTTTTTTTAAATATAGTCCAGCCCTCCAACCATCTAGGGACAGTGAACTGGCCCCCTGTTTAAAAAGTTTGAGGACGCCTGGGTTTTTGTATCCTTTCAATGTAGAAAATTGCATCATCTGAGAATGGTAATTTTGCTTCTTCAGTTAAAATCCCTATAGCTTCAGGTGGTGCCTGTGGCTCAAAGGGGTAGGGTGCCGGCCCCATATGCTGGAGGTGGTGGGTTCAAACCCAGTCCCGGCCAAAAACTGAAAAAAAAAAAAAAAAAATCCCTATAGCTTCTTTTGCTTTAGCTGTGGCCAATGGGCTTGTTAGGTCCCCTGTTCTAATGTTGAATAGAAGTCATGAGAGTGGACAGATGTTTCCTGGCTAAGAAAGCCCTTCCCATTTTGTAATACCCTTTATCAGGTTAGGAAATTCCCTTATATATTTTTTTTTCTGAGAGTTTGTAACATATTGAATGTTATTAAATCTTTCTATATCTACTGAGATGATTTTTTTGTCTTTTATATGTTAATGTGGTGAATCACATTTCCAATGTTGAAACAACCTCGCAATCCTAAAATAACTCAACTTAGTCGTATGAATATTGAGCATTGTTGGTTTCATTTGCTAATAACACATTTATAGTTTTTACATTCATATTCATGAGTGAGATTGCCCTGTAGTTTTGCTTTCTCATACCAGTCTTACTTAGTATGAATAGTGAGGTTACACCTGCCACATAAAATAAGCTGGAGAACCTGAGGTGGGGGGGGGGTTGTGAAAGATTAGATTTACCAGTAACTGCCATGTTAGCTAAATCATCTGGGCCTTGCATATTCTTTACAGAAAGAATTTTTACATTTCATGATTCAATATTTTTATTAATGGTTATAGGACTGCTGTAGTGTTTCTTGACTCTGTTTTGGTAATATTTTTCTTCAAACTTGCTGGCATCTGTAGTTATGTCTCATATTTATTGCTTATTTGTACCCTCTCTTCTGTTTTCATCAATCTAGGCAGAAGTTTGTAAATTTTCTTATTCTTTTCCAAAAACACACTATCTATGGCTTTTGACTACCATATCTTTTTTCTAGTTAATTGATTCTGCTTTTATATTTATTCATTTTCTTCCTTCATTCGTTAAGCTTAGGCTAGCCTTTTACTAACTTCTTAAAATAGAGGCTTAACTCATTTATTTCAGCTTTTCTTCCACTAGACAAACTTAAGGCTATAAATGTTCATCTAACTATTGCTTTAGCTACATGACACACGTTTTGATATGTAGGATTATCATACAGTTTTATTTGCCAGTTTCCACTCTGATTTCTACTTTCATGCATGAGTAATTTTTAAAATATAAAAATGTAATTGCTTTACAACTTAACTGCATTGTGACAGGACAATGAGACCTATAAGATATCAGTTAATTGAAATTTGATGATAAAACTTTAATAATCTAACATGGGACCAATTCACATACATTTTCTACAAAAGTAATGTGCATTCTTCAGTTTGAAATATAACCATTTTTGCTTAATCTACTAAAAGAATGTTATTTATGGACACAATGCTTTAAACTATTTGAAGCTGTGCTGTTAGCTACATACAAGTAAAAATAAGTTAATATCTTTCTGCCAAGCCAATACTTGTAAAGCCACTTCAGTTTTCTTGTGCTTGGTATTTGCATGAGTATGGTTGTCCATCTTTTTAATTTCAATATTCTGTACTTTTTGAGTTAGATATAACTCTCATCATTTAGATGGATTTTTAAAGTTTAAGCTCACTGTATTTATCTTTTAACCAAAAACCCTAGTCTGTTTACATACCCCATGCTGCAATGCATATACCTACATTCAAATTTCACAATATTATGTTTTCCTTGCTACTCTTCCAGCTTTTCCAATTCCTCCTTTCTCTTCTTTGCCTTTTTTCTTATAAGGAGATTAAGGTGCTTTTTTCCTTAATCCATTTTTTCTATTTTTTTTTTTTTTTAGAATTTAAAATATGTTTTCCATTCGGAGGCCATTCTAGATAATTTAGCAAGCATATTAAACCTTCCAACATCTAAAGTTAATATTTTTACCTTCTTCCTGAATAATACAAATATTCTACCATGTTCCATCTCAGGGCCAGGCACAGTGGCTCATGCTGTAATCCTAGCACTCTGGGAGGTTGAGGCAGATGAATTGCTTGAACTCAGGAGTTGGAGACCAGCCTGAGCAAGAGCAAGATCCTGTCTCTAAAAATAGCCAGGTATTGTGACAGGTACCTGTAGTCCCAGCTACTCAGGAAGCTGAGGCTACAGGATCTCCAGAGTCCACAAATTTGAGGTTTCTGTGAACTATGAAGCCATAGCAGTCTACCATGGTGACAAAGTGAGACTGTCTCAAATAAATAAAATGCTCCGTCTCTAACCACAGAACTTTCAAAATTTTGCTAATGTTGTCCAATATTATTATTCTACTTGGACTTTAACCCCAAAAATTAGACATTACCATTATGGTTTTATATCCTATTTTATGGTACATATTTATACCATGTATCCATATATTTACCGTACTTTTTCCTGTTACTCTAAGTGTAATGAGAAGCCACTGGGTTTTATTAACCAGGCCTCTGTCCCTTCTGGCTTCCAGGTAAGTGTGGCTAGTGGGAAGCACCAGCAGAACATCATAGAAAAGAGAGTTTAGAATGCTTATTGCCCTGCTTAGGATCACAGACCCTGTCGGGGAGGCCCTCAGGCACAGTGACAATTCTTACTTGTTCCTAGTAATAGCTTCTTTTTATTATTATTATTAAATCATAGCTGTGTACATTAATGCAATCATGGGGCACCATACACTGGTTTTATAGACCGTTTGACACATTTTCATCACACTGGTTAACATAGCCTTCCTGGCATTTCCTTAGTTATTGTGTTAAGACATTTATATTCTACATTTATTAAGTTTCACATATACCTTTGTAAGATGGAAGAAAAAGTATCCAATGTACTCAGCCCTACTATGAAACTAATTTATGGCTTTCATATGAAAGCTATAACCCAGTTATAACCTAAGAATATAGGGAAGGAAAAAAGGGAGGGGAGGGAGGGGAGAGGATGGGCGGAGGGAGGGTGATTGGTGGGATTACACCTGCGGTGCATCTTACAAGGGTACATGTGAAACTTAGTAAATGTAGTAATAGCTTCTTTTGCTTTCCTTTTCAGGCCTAGGGGTGGCAATAGCTTCTTGCTGTTACCAAATGCTGAGTACTTTACCGTCCCTCCTGGGTTCCCATAACCCTACCTATTCCTCTGTAAATAATCACTTTCATTTAAAAAAAAAAATACTCTTCAATTACTCCTTTGTGTGTACTGCCTGTTTCCTGCTGAGATCCTGATCAATATAAAGGGAATAAACACCAAAACACATTCTTTGTACTCTTATATTTCCCTAACCATAGAGATTTTCAGCCATATGTCTTATTCCCCTCCCCTACTTCCCACACATTTATTTAAAACCTAACTGTGTAAATGCTTAGTATTTTCTTGTATTTATAATTGGAATCTTGTGTAAAAGAGGAGGTTAAAAGGGCTGGACACTAATTCAAGAGCCTAGTAGCTATCTTTTGCAGTTATTTTTCCTATTTGAAGAGAAGATTGTAGCTCTAATTAGAGCATGAATAGAGTATGTTTAAAGCATTTCTTTTTCTCTCTATCATTCGTTACTTTTATGCCAAGGATACCAGAATATAAATCAAGTCTCAGACCTCCTCCACTTCCTTGTAAAGTATTTTAACAACAGTTAATCTAATCTCTTTGCTGAAATACCGCATGCACCTGAGGCTGTCAGAATGCCACACAGAGAAAATATCAGTTAAGGACTCTACTCTCAGCAGTAGAAAAGATGTGGTATTTTCTAAGTAGGATTTTAGGATTAATGTATTTAATAGTTTATGTTATCATCTGCATGAAACCTGCAGTACCCAAGAATCTTAGAATTTTAGACTTGAAATATACAGTCAACTGGTCCAGGATTTATTTTTCCTAATAAGGAATCTTTTCCCTATGATCCAGGAAGAGTAACTAGGCAGCCACTGCTTAAGCATTTTTGATGTGTCAGAGAACCTAATGTGAGCCTTTAAATATTCTCTTAATAGTGTGTTTATTATTAAAAATGTGTTTCCATGTGCTGAATGAAAATCTGCACAACCAAAACATCTACCAATTAGAGTCAATAACACTCTTAGAAATCAAGAAGTCTATATCCAAGCAATTTTTCTCTCCTTTATATGCTTATTTCAATTCCAGGACTTAGCATAATACTTAGTACATAACAGGCTACCAAAATTATTGAATAATTTGATTGAATAACATATTTAAAAACATATATAGTATTCATATGAAGACCTAGGTCTTCATCTCAATCATGCCCAATTCACTTAATTATCTTCAAGTATTGCTTTGTAAACATGTTATCATTGACCACATTCATTTGTACAAACTCAATTTGTACATGACCACCTGAAAATGTGATAATCAGGATTGAACAAATAGCTCTACAAATGGGTTGACTGGACAATAACAAACCTGGCCTACTATTTCTTTTCTTTATTTAAGTTACTGATTTTTTTTTGTGGTGGAATCTAAGTATGTTGTCAACACATCTGATAATCCCACTATTGGCTTACATAGAATTTATACTTAATTAAAATAGCCTGATTTTAACCTATTCATTTGGCAACTTATTGCCCAGACCATTGTAGACAAGGGGGGTATACAACGAACAAGACAGGAAAAGACTTGCCCTGATAGACATACAACTTTTTTGAAATCTTGAGATATTTTAAAATCACAATGTATTAATATATAAAAAGTGACGATGAATAAAGAAGCAAATGTATTAATGTTATAATGATCAGTAATAAGTACTATTTTAAAAATGAAGTAGGGTAAGGAGTTTAAAAGAAATAAGAACAAGGCCACAATAAATCAAGGTATAAGGGAAAATCTCTCTTGGGAGATGACATTTGAACAGACAGTTGACAGACATAAGGAAACAAGTCATGCAAAGATATAAAAGAGAGTTTTCTAGCAAAATCATCTGAGGAACAAAAGGCCACTGTGGTCAGCAAAAAAGAGAATAGAGGAAGGGTGGTGGGAGATAAGTGGTAGAAGATGAGCAGCAAGCTCAGGTAGGGCTTTGTATACCATGGCACAGGATTAGGATTTTATTGCAAGGATTACAGAAAGTCATTGTAGGGTTTTGAGCAGGAGAATTACATTAGCTGATTTACATTTTTTTTTTTTTTTTTTAGAGACAGAGTCTCACTTTGTCACCCTCGGTAGAGTGCCGTAACATCACAGCTCATAGCAACCTCCAGCTACTGGGCTTAGGCAATTCTCTTGCCTCAGCCTCCCAAGTAGCTGGGACTACAGGTGCCCGCCACAATGCCCGGCTATTTTTTGTTGCAGTTTGGCCGGGGCTGGGTTTGAACCCACCACCCTCAGTATAGGGGGCCAGTGCCCTACTCTCTGAGCCACAGGCGCCACCCTATCTGATTTACATTTTTAAAGGTTTCTCTGGCTATACTGTGAAGACAAGATTGGAAGCAGAAGACTTCTGTAACTGACCCAGTAAGAGAATAAGCACTTGGATTACAGTGTTAACCCAAGGACAGAAGTTTTATATTAACCCCTATTACATTATTAATTATATTTAAAAAAAATTTACAATGGTTTTAGATTTAGAGAAAAGTTACAAAATGTAGTATAAAGAGATCCCACATACCCTCATACCCAGTTTTCCGTATTGTTAATATTTTACATTCATCACAATTAATGAAGCAATATTGATACATATTAAGATTTATTTAGTTTTTCCCTAATATCCTTTTTCTGTTTCAGGATCCCACCCAGGATACCACATTACATTTAGTTCTTGTGTCTCCTTAGGCCACTCTAGGTTTTGACAGTTTGACAGTTTCTCAGATTTTCACTGGTTTTGATCTCCTTGATTATTTGTGGGAGGTTTTCTTTTTTGGCTTTTTTTTTTTTTTTGAGACAGAGTCTCACTTTGTTGCTGTGGCAAACAAACTCTTTAGGCTCAAGCAATTCTTCAAGTGATTCTCTTGTCTCAGCCTCCCAAGTAGCTGGGACTACAGGTGCCCACCACAATGCCTGGCTATTTTTAGAGATAGGAGTCTCGCTCTGGCTGAGGCTGGTCTCAAACCCATGAGCTCAGGCAATCCACCTGCCTCAGCCTCCCAGAGTGCTAGGATTACAGGCATGAGCCACTGTGCCTGGCCGATCCCCTTGATTGTTTTGAGGAGTACTGGACTTTTGTATGATTCCATCAGTAAGGGTTTGTCTGATGTTTTACTCATGATTAAACTGGATTAGTGGGTTTGAGGGAAGAAGACAATAGAGGTAAAGTGCTATTCCCACCCTACCATATCAAAAGAACAAGTTATCAATATGACTTATCATTGGTGATACAACCTTGATTACCTGGCTGAGGTAATTTGTCAGGTTTTTCCACTGTAAAGTTACTTTTTCCCTGATTTCCATACTATATTCATTGAAAGGAAGTCACAACACACAATCCACGCATAACAGGTGGGGATTTAAGATCTGCCTCCTTGACAAGAGAATATCTATATAAATTATCTGGAATTCTATAGGAGAGATTTGCCTCTTCTTCCTCATGTATTTATTTATTCCATCATTTCTTTATATCCATTTGGACTCATCGATATTTATTTTATATTTTGGGTTACAATCTAATATTATGTTATTTATTTTCTTTTTCAAATTATCTCAGCTTTGGCCATTGGGGACTATTTCAGTTGGCCCCTGTGTCCTTTTGACATATCGCCACCATTGTTGCAGCTACTGTTATTGTCATTTGTTTGCTTGCTTTGGTATTTATTAAAGCACCTCTTTGCTTTCTGGCATTGCAAGATGTTCCAGGCTCATCTTATATATTCCTTGCCTCAGCCCTAAAATCAGCCATTTCTCCAAGGAGCCCTGGTTCCTTTCACTGGAGAATGGTATTTGAAGCCAAGAGCTTGGCATTGGATGTATTCATTTCTACCAAAATATTATAACGTCCAGGCCCTATCTGCTAACAGAGAAAGGAAATGTTTGTATAGTAACCTGTGTGCGTACACGTCTATAAATATTTCTAAATCCATTAATCTGTATCTGTACTATGTTAAAAGTGAGTCTTCAAATATAATCCATTCCGACATAGACTTTTTTAGCTTTCACCACTTGCTCACCTATAACTTCCCCTTCTGACAGTGAAAAACCTGGTTCCCAATATTTGCCATCCACTTACTTAATTGTTCAATTCTAGTAGACATGTACAACAATATCAGAATTATTCATTTGTACCCCCACTGAACAACTTTAACAGTGAAAGTACAGCACTTATGTACAGTTTCTTTTGCTTTCATTTTTACAGTCTCCACTCATTTCTAAAGTTATTTAGGTAAGCATCTTTTCCCTGTTCCCTTCTATGAGGTCATTTTCTACATTTTAGATTATTTTTCCACAGTCTGAATTCCATCCTTGGCACCTGGACTTCCTAAATGATTTTTCTAACTTGCTGACATTAGGGTTCACATTCTTTGTACTATAAAATTCTATGGATGTTTTCAAATGCCTAGTGTCATGCATCCACCATCACAGAATAGTTTTACCATCCTTAAACATTTCCTGTACTTCGCGTCAATCAAACCTCCTCCCTTCCCCTGGCAACCAAATCCCTGGCCACCATTGATCTGTTTATTATCTCTATAGTTAATGGAATCATACAGTATGTAGTCTTTTCAGATTGGCTTCTTTCACTTTGTAATGTTCACTTAAGATTAATTTATGTTTTTGTGTGGCTTGATGGCTCATTCCTTTTTATCACTAAATAGCATTCTTATTGTAGGGATGTGCCACAGCCATGGGTGTCCAACCTTTTTTCTTTTCTGCCAACATTGGAAGAATAAAAGTTGTCTTGAGCTACGCAATTAATACACCAACACTAACAAAAGCTTATTAGCATAAAAAAGGTCCGTACATATTTTTCATGATACCAGACATCACAGGTAAGCAAAACCAGCCTCAAAAAATCTTCATGTGGTCCACAGGCTGCAGGTTGGACACTCCTGGATCCATTCAACTACTGAAGAGCATCTTGATTGTTGCCAGTTTTAAAGAATTGTGAATAAAGTTTCTACAAGTATTCACATGCCATTTTTTTGTGTGTGGAAAGAGTTTTAATATTAGCTGGGTCCATACCTTGGAATATAATTGCTGGACTGTGTGTTAGGAATATGTTTAGCTTTGTAAAACCCACCAAACTGTCTTCCAAAATAGCTGTACCATTTTGTATTCCCACCAACAATTAACTAGAGTTCACTGAGGTTTTTCACAAAGATCTTCCTCCAAATCTTCACCAGCAATTAGCAATAGTAGGTTTTTGGATTTTTTGCCATCTTACTAGGCTTATTTTTATCATAGATTTATTATGCATTCCATAAGGCAAGTGCTGTTGAACCTTCTCATATACTTGTCTGCCATCTTCTTATTTGCTATCATCTTTGATGAAGTTTCTATACATATCATTTGCTCATTTTTTTCATTGGGGCTGTTAGTTTTCTTATCATCGAGTTTTAAGAGTTCTTTATATATTTCAGATACAAGTCCTTCATCTGATATATAATTTGCAAATATTTCCTCCCAGTTACTGATTTGTCTTTTAATTCTCTTAACAGTGTTTTTGGTGGAGCAAAACATTTTAATTGTCAACTATTTTTTCTGTCATGTGTAGTGCTTTTGGTGCTGTATCTAGAAATGCATCACTAAACGTAAGGTTGCAAAGATTTTCTCCTATGTTCTCTTTTAGAAGCTGTATACATTTAGGTCTATGATACATGATGAGGTTTTATGTGTGTGTATAAAGTATAAGTTTATGTCTAGGTTTTTATTTTTTTGCATATAGATGCAAAAAATAGATGTTAAATTGTTCCAGCACCATGCATTAAAAAGGCTACTCTTTCTTCATTGAATAGCCTTTGTACCTTTGTCAAATATCATCAACTATATTCTGTTATATTTATCATGTTAATTTTAAACCATCTTCCCATTCTGTCAAAATAGTTTTATGATTTAATTTTGTTAGCCAGTACATCTTCTTTCCCAGAGTCAACATTAATGTAATAAGTATATTCAACAAATAATTGAGAAGCAGGTTGAATAGTTTAGTACTGGGGACAGAACCCTAAAACATTCTACTAGAAACTTCCTTCAGGTAGATGTTGATTCAAGAACTGGGATGCTTATTTGACTTTTTTGCTGTTTTCTATAGTTCTTCAAAATATATAGTGATGATATGTATACATACATGTGTAGGTTCTGGAAGTTTCCAAGAGGTAATTCATCAGTACAATGTTGAATTCACTTGAAATCAGGAAGTACTCCAGAATTATCTTCTATCTGAGGTTTTTTTTTTTTTTTTTTTTTTACCTCAATCAATTTCGTCCTTTCTGATTTGCAAGGTTATGTAGCTCCTTCTCTCCACATCATGGGTTACCACTGCATCCTTCCTGAACTCCTTCCTTCATGTTGTATAGAAGATAACTAAAACCATTCTGTTACTTGTGCTTCTAGATTTTATCTTCATTAACACTATCTTTTGGGATCAAATCACTCTTATGAATTTGTCCTTGGTCTGTATTCTTTCTTTTACCTTTTAGGAAATATCTTTTTAAAAATCTGACCTCATTGCACTAAAATGACCCCTCTCTTTTCCTCCCAGAAAGAATTATTTATAAGTATGAAATTGGAAATTCATTTCCAGAGTCTTGCATCCCCTTATATCTATCCTGCTTTCAGTTTTCTATATGAGTTATATGTGGTTTTCCCTTGATTTTTGGAAATCATCTTTCCTTGTCTAACTATGCCAATGAATTTTCATGCATAATAGTTATTCCTATTACCTCAAATTCATATCCTGTCCACATCAACAATCATCACTAGTTAAAATTATGTCCAGCATAGCAGTCCCTCCTGACTTTTTTCACCTACTAGGAAAGAAAATTACCAGGACAGGTAGTAAAATATGTTCAGCTAGTCTAGTGCTTTGCATTTCTCTTTTTATCCTCACTCTTCAATGTGTTTTCCTCCCTCCTGATGGGCTTTTCATATAGCTATGTGCATTCCTAATTTAAAAGAACAGAGCCAACACATCTCCAAAATTCCTATAAATCACATGATTTAAGAACTCTAAATTCAGAGATTTGTTTGAGTCAGAGAAGGTGTGATTATCCAGCCTGCTTAATCCTCCAAGATCTTCCAATCAAAGACTTTGGGGGATATTTTAGAGCAGGAGATTTTCTGAAACTTCTTGTTCCTCTGAGAAAATATTCTCAGTAAGGAAAATGGTTAGGAGCACAGTATTTTCCCATTATCTCTTGGCCACCTCTGAAGAAATAGCCATATTTCTTCATTCTTCCAATAGGCCCCTATGAATGAAGAAATGAAGCCATCAGTGGTCTTAAGCTCACACTCTCTCACTTGCTCACTTGTTCTCTCTACCCCATCCTCCCATCTCTTTTACCATTCTTGCTATTACTTTTTCCCTGAAAGTTCATAAACCCAAGTGGGGCCCTTGCAATTATTTAAGAATTTAATCTTTACTGTGTTTTGTTATAAAAAATACTACAACTCCTATGTAGCTCCTAGTTTTTTAATTTTACATCATAGAAGAATCATTGTGAGTACTGAGAAGGGAAAATAAATTCCAAAACAAAAATACACAAAAGGATTTTGAAATCAGGTATTAGACAATGATCCAGGTTTCATAAAACTTTGTGTTGAACATGGGAATTACGTGGTCATTCTTCCAGAAAGCAAAATCCCATTATATCAGGCCTATATGTAATGATTGTTTCACAATTATAATGTGAGGTATTAATCAAAATGGAAAGCCCTGGCCAATGGCCTATAAAGCAATTTCCCCCTCATTTAACATCATTCAACTTTAAAATGCATTTGTATTTACTTCAGGGCCTTTAAAAATCCTGATTAGTGGTTTCCTTTTCTCCTTAAGGTATCCTGTGTTGATTATTTTTTTCTATATACATAGAGCACAAAACTAAGCAACCATGTTTATAAGACAATAAAGAGAAATAAATTGATATCAGTGTAAAAAAAACTTAATCACAATATGTTATAAAGTAAAAACATCTCAGAGGGCAATGAGATAATTCAAAGGTGGTGAGGCAATAAGCTAAAAACAACCACTGTATGAAAGAGGCCCTGGCTTAATATCAATTAACAGAGGACTACCCTTTGGATGTAAGCTGAGAATTGTTTCTCAAGTACTCTGTTATGAGGCAGGGAAATCTTACTGTATCTTTCAACCAATCTCTATTTCCTACAAGATTGACTTTCAAAATAGTTGTGATTGTCTCTTAGGCTACTTTCTGATAGATGACAAACTTTAACCCTTGCCATGCAATCCCATGATTTTTGAATAAGAGGGAGCAATCTGGCTGAGCCAGAATTCCAGATCTAAATTTAAACTCTCTTTGCAAAGATCAAAGAGTTTATGATTCACCCTGCATTAAAATTGGAAAGATACGCTGCCATGTCCAAAAGAAACTCCTATCATATCACCACATCCATTTCTTCTTCTTCCTAGACATTTAGCTGGACTATACTTCTTGGCTGTTTTGCAGCTAAGTGTGGCCATCGACTAATTTTTAGCCAATAACATCTGAGCAGAAGAGACACACGCCACTTCCAAGGTTGGTAAGAGCCATGCCACACTTTATCCTCTATGTCCTATCCCCTTTGCTGTGTGTGTGGCCTTGAAAGCTAAGCACAGTAAAAACATAATGGAGCCACAGATGGAAGAAGTCCAGGTATCCAAATCATCACAAAGAGTAAAACTGCCTCCTAATGAGGAGTATTGCAAATTAGAAATACATTTTTATTGTGTTAAGAAACTGAGAGTTGGAGATTTCTCTTCCAGCAGTTGGCTTTGCCTCAATTAATACACTACAGTCATCATCATTATTTGCAAAGGACCAAAGGCAGAGGCATCTCCCATTACAAAGTTGTCACAGTCACAATCTTCCGAAGACTGGAATTGCCTGAGACTCACATCATTAGTGCAATGCCAGAGCAAGAGAAAGCTTTTCTAGTGCTGGCATCAAAGAAGTAAATAGAATTCTGCACCAAGGAGGGAGTCTCAACATAGATCATTTCTCCTTCCTATCAGATGCTCCAGCAAGTTCATACACCCAGAAGAGAATATGTGCTATACTAACTTCCCTAAATGAATGTACAATGTATGAATGTATGCAACTAAGAGAAAAGATTTACTAAAAAGTAAATATATATATATATTTTCTCTCTCTCTCTCTCTCTCTCTCTCTCTCTATATATATATATATATATATACACACACACACAGACATATTAAAAACATAAAGAGCGGCCACATAAAGAGTGGCAATTGCACATGAACTTTGTGGCCACTCTTTATGTTTTTTACATAGATATAAAAATGATTATATATATATGTTCAATATATATAGACTATAGTTAGACAAGGAAAGCTGATTTCCAAAAACCAATTTAAAATACACAACTATTTTAAATTGCACACAAACTTTGTGGCGACCCTGCATATATTCTTTACAATGTTTTCATTACCTCCTCTCAGTGGTATAAAACTTTTCATTCACTCATTCCACAAGATAGTCATTAAGCAATTAAGAACTAGATGTACGTCGGCAGAAGTGACATGAGAGCCACTGCCTTCAGCTGTTGAATCAATTCACTGGGGAAGATGAGCATTGCAACATTCTTGGGAGTGAATCCTGGGAAAAACTAAATTTTATAAAGCAAACCAAATTTGTGATATTATGACTCAGTGGCAGACTGTGTCAAATAATGTTTTTGAATGAGAAAATTTAGTGACTGTATTCCCAATCCACATACAATATTTAATATCTACAATATGAAAAGAAAGTTCCTAATTTCTGGTAGAAGTGCTTTCTGGGCCAACCATGACTTGAAAAATCAATAAATATTAATATTTGTCAAATGAGCTTTAGAGTGTCTACCTCCAAGGAGTTTACTATCTAACAGAGGCAACAAAATAGCACGATCTTCGGGCAAGATTTCCCACACCGGAAGCTTCAAGAAAAGATATAATCTAACCTTAACTTTGAACTATAGATCTAAGTAGACAGAGCCAAGTCATGAGGTCAATGAAGGTTCGCAAAACCAAATGGTGGAAGAATCAGGAGAGCTGATTTCTACAGAAAATTGTGCTGTCCTTCTCTTTGTGGAAGAGGATGGTGTTAGAGACTTCGTCCTCTGTGCGTGCACTACACTTGGTTCTTGCCTCCACTACACTAACACTTCCGGCTACATTACATTGACATCATCTGTTTGTTCCTTTTTTTTTTTTTTTTTTTTTTTTGCAGTTTCTGGCCAGGGCTGGGTTTGAACCTGTCACCTCCCGCATATGGGGCCGGTGCCCTATTCCTTTGAGCCACAGGCCCCGTCCCCTGTTCCTCTCATTTGACTGAGATCCCGAATGGCAGTAACCATTTCTAAATTGCATTTCTATTTATCCCCAGCATTTACCCTAGTGCCTAGAAAGAGCCAAGGCCTAGTAAATGCTATTGGAAAGAACAGATGGACTCATGGATCAATGAGAAATATTTACAGCCAGCCATAGGCAATCCCCTCCCCCACTCAATCACAGAAGTACAAAACACTAAGTAAACACAAAAATATCCTTTGGGGTGGTCCAAACCTGGCACTGAAATGGTGCTACCAGGCTAGCTCATGCCTCAATTCAAAGATAATTGATTCCACTAAATATCTAAACTTAAATGCCTTTTAACATGTACTAAGTATTTAGAGGTTTTCTCTCTGAAGTGTCCATAAACATGCTTTGGAAGCAAATCGGCCTGTTGACTAAAACATCATGATTTCATCCATCAGCATTCTCTTACACTACTAACATTATTATTTTTAACGTCTAACTTCTGAGAACTACCCACTAATGTGGACAAATAATTCATCATATTATGAACTATCTGTAGATAAAAGGTCCAGTTCAATAAAAGGCTTCTAAAGAAATTATATAGTACTATTTTAGTAATCGGCATATTTATTATTGGAAATTTTCAGATTTGCTCCAGGCAAATTATCTTTGACACACGGTACTTCAGACATGGAAATGATCACTAGGGATGATGCTATAAAATCCATTAAGGCTCTAAAGTAGTTATGATGGTATCAAAACTGCCCCCCAAAAAATGGTAAATTCTGCCATTTGCCTCATATTCAAAAATAGAGTTCAGAGACACAAACGCGTCTTTTAGTCCTAGCTATTACCAGAAAGAAGACAGGGCTTTAAATAAGGCTTTTAGTACTAGCTACATTGGGGAGGAAAAAAATACTGAACTTTAATTATTTAATCAAAACACTATTTTAGATTTTTAAAGCAAAGGAAAATGTAGCTTTAAGTTCAGTCATGGGAACATAGCATTTTGTGACACATTTAAAGTTTTGAGATTTGGTTCTATATTAGTTTCCAAATTGAATAGTTGGTCTCCAGAGGAATACAGAAAGATTTAAGTAATGCTTTTTCCAGATTTGAAAAAAATAAATATTTCCATCGATATATGAAAAGAAATAGCCTTGCTTCCCTAGAGCTATCTTGTAAAATGCATTTTTATGAACTCAATTGACTTAACAAAAAAAATCTTATGAACATTATATTTTATTTCTATACTTTCAAAGTTATTTCTCATCACATATATAAACTACTTTTACTAGTTTTAACTAAAATTTATACAATTTTTTATATTCTTGTTTAGTTTGATTAATAGACACATTTCCATAAATCAACATTATCTACATTTTAATGTTTGTGTGCCATTCTTTGTGTTGCTGTGCCATAGATTTATTTTGCCCTTCCCAAACTAGTGGGTGCTTTTATCTATTTTATATATAGCTTAGTTATTTTTTTAATTTGAAGTTTTTTATTTGAATATGTTAGAGTAGTATGAATAACAGGTCAAAGTGTCATGACTCTTCTAGGCTGGGAACAGTGGCTCAAGCCTGTAATCCTAGCACCCTGGGAGACCCAGGTGGGTGGATTGCTTTAGCTCATGAGTTCAAGACCAGCCTGAGTGAAAGTGAGACCCTGTGTCTACTAAAAATAAAAAAACTCAAATGAGGCAAGAGGATCATTTGAGCCTAAGAGTCAGAGGGCTCATAGCCCAAGATTGCTATGAGTTATGACACCATTGCACTCTATTTGGGGTGACAACTTGAGACTCTGTCTCAACAACAACAACAAAAAAAGGTCAAAGCGTGTCATGACTCTTATAATAAATTGTCAGACTGTTCCCCACCAGGTAAAATCATTGTAAAGGTCAGATAGCAATATTCACTGTATTTAATCACATCTAGGACACCAGTGGTACGTTATAAAGCACGTCATTGTTTTCTATACTACTTAGAAAGTTTAAAAAATCTACCAGTTGAATGGTGATTCAATATTACAATGCTATCTATCACAAGATACATGCTGAGTCCAAAGAAATTTAAATATTAAGAAATATGCCTCTTACTGTCATTTAATACAGGATTTTTTCAATGCTGATTATATAAGTGTCTTTCTTTTGCATTTAAGTTTAATATGTATATGTTGTTCCTAAAATATTTAAATTTATATTTTAACTACTATTATAGCTGAGCATTTTTCCCACAGGACAATTTCCTCATATATAAGTTGTATATTCATATCCATTTATTAGCAGGAAAGAACTTCATAAATGTTTTTACATATATATATATATAAGTAGTAAAAGAATTTAGCAGGTATACTGGATACAAGTTGAGACTGCCTTCACCCCATTCTGCTTCACCTCTTTTTGTGTTTCCTATATTAGATTCTGATTGGCAAAAACTATTTAACTGTATACATTTAAGTGGATCTGTAATAAAAGTCTCTATTTCTTCAATAATCAGAAATGCGAGCTGGGTGTGGTGGCTCACGCCTATAATCCTAGCACTCTGGGCGGCCAAGAAGAGTGGATTGTCTGAGCTCAGGAGTTCGAGACCAGCCTGAGCCAGAGAGAGACCCTGTGTCTAAAAATAGCCAGGTGCTCTGGCGAGCACCTGTAGTCCCAACTACTTGGGAGGCTGAGGCAAGAGAACCACCTGAGCCCAAGAGTTTAAGGTTGCTATGAGCTATAATGCCATGGCACACTACCAAGGGTGACTAAGTGAGAAACTGACAAAAAAACAATAATAATCAGAAATGCATCTCCTCTCTGGATAGCATAGAAATATGATATGGCATTTTCTATCATTTTATTTTCTTTTATATTAACTCTTCATTAAAACTGAAATTCATTGCAGTGTATGGTTTGAGGTGTTACTTGAGTTTTTCTTAATAAGTCTCCAAATTGCCTTCCACTTTTCCCAACCAGATATGTAGCTTTTCACATATATAATTATTACAAGTTGTAAATGTATGCAACTAATATGGTTTACATATGGCTTATTAAGCACGTTACATAATCTTATATAATATGAATAGCTCTTTGTAATAGATAAGGCATAAATATTCCTTTTGAAAATGAATAAACTTAAATTATTCAGAAATATTAATTAAAATGCCCAAAGCTGTTCCATCAATGCATGACAGAGCCATGACAAAAGCCATGATTCCTGTCCCATTTCAAAACTTTTCCATTACCCATCCTGATAAACATAATAATTTGAAGTTTTAGGAAACTCTATTCTACAATGATATTCAATGGTTTTACATCTAGTTCTGTAAGTATCTATTAAAAGTACATTTTGAAGTTTGAATACATTTACTAAATCTTGTGGGACCATCATTCATCATTATATTTTTATTTTTAAAAATGTTTTATTAGCCATGTAATCCTGTAGGCAAAAATCACTATTGTTTCATTCAAAATTTATGAATGATCCCATGAAGGGATTAATTCAATTATATTAACTCTGTAAAACATCTTAGAAAAATTGCCACCTCTACTGTAGTTATATTGCCTTATTTATATGTGGTTTTCTTCATTTTCTCACCGTGTTTTATCATATTCTGTAAAAATGTCCACAAGCACTAAATTATACCAGATTTCTTTAAATGTATTGGGAATAGATTCTTTGTTCATTGTATGTTCAAGATCTCTTTAATTAATACATTGGTGTGAAACGAAGACTTATTCATTCCTTTTATAGCTTGTAACTTTCCTGTACCAGGTTGCTCCCTCCTCATAATTTCTTTGGTTAATACCTTAGGATAGTCTAAGCAGAAGATTGACTTCAATTAAAAAGTGATTTGTCTTCCCTTTTATAGGCATACCTTTCAGGTTTCTTTCCTTTGCAAGTTGCCTTTGTCAGCATCTCATGTTATGTGTAATGAGGGTTGTTTCAAATGCCAATCCCCAAAGTCTCTCTTTTTGAAGCAGTAACTCTATTGTTTCCCATGTTATTGTTTTTAGTTTGAAATGCAGTCTGTGTGTATTTGATTTTTAGTTAAAATTAATAATATTCTCTTATATGACTTTTTAGAATCTACTAAGATACTTGGGTGATATTTAACATTTTTCTATGTGATAAACTATAAAGATAAACCATAAAATGCCTGGGTTCATTAATGTATTTGTTAATTCAACAAACGTTTGCTGAGATGTTTTTAGCACTGGTGGAGATGCACTGGCAACCCAAGCAGATGAAGTCTTTGCTCTCATCAAGCTCAATTTCCACTGGTATGACAGTCAAAATGGAAAATGATTTTAATGTAATAACATAGTCTGTATCTAAAATTGTATTTAAAAATTCTGGATCCATAATGGGAAGAAAAGGGTAAACAATGGGTTTATAACTTGGTTCCTTTCACCTTGGGGGATAGTTGAACTGGTTTTGATCCCAACCAGACCTCTTTATACACATACTGATAGAATTCACTAGCCAGAAAATAAACTCTTGCAGAACTTATCTAAGGAGTCCTTTTCTCAGGGTATACCTGATCTGTTATTGTACATAACTCTTCAGTTTTTGGAGAATGTGAGTTTATCACTTAGGCCTTCTGGCTATATAACTAATAAAAATAGAAAAATGAGAGACACTAAAACTATGTGGATTTCCTGGGCTGACTTTTACCACTTATAGTCCTTGTTATTCCTGTACCAAATATAACCTGACATGGAAAGAGGATTAGGAAGCTATAGCTCATGGATCTGAAGTATCCCAGATAACAATATGGTGTTTGCTGAGGCTTCTTTTGGGTATCCTTTGCAAATCTTTGGTGAATCACAGTGTTGGGTAAGATCTCTGTCTTATATGAATCAGTATGTAGTCATAACTAAAACATGTCATCCTAGGTTTTCCCCAAACCCTCTCAGCAGATATATCACCATCTGGTTTCTAAGACGTCAGTAAATGATTCAGGTCAACAAGAACATATTGACTATCTGGGCATGTATCAGGCACTGACTTGGCACTGAGAATACAAAGGCAAATCAATTATGTTCCTGGCCTTCATTCAAATACAGATCACTGAGTCAGAAGAATCAGACCCTTGAAAATTGGAGAATGAAATTTGTCTTGCTGTCATGAGTTTGGTTTGAGTTGTGCCTAAGATGGAATGCTTGTGGCTAGCACACCCACCAAATTGCAGTTGTCCTTGAAACCCAAACCTACCACCACCAAAATCTTCAACATTCATATGACAGAGAGAGATTCTGGCATGACTTCTGTTTGCTGAACCTCTTCCTTAATGGAATAAGCATCTTACTGCAGATGTTTTTTAGGCCTTACCAAAGCTGTCAATGCCCAACCGATAGCCCCAGGGCCTGCCTGCCCTTTTTGAGTTCTCCTAGGTGAGCACCCATATGAATTGAGTCCTGTGTTTCTCTGCCCTCAAGGATTCTCTGGATGTAGAAATCTACTGGGTCTGCATAGGGGCAGCCCACCACTAGATCAACCTCAATCAATGAGGATGAGAGTTGGTAAATAAATACCCTCACCTTCCTCACCTTTCAATGGGACAATCAATTCTGAGGCATGTTTCCCCCAGTCTCTCAGAACCACCACTCCGGGAGTCTAAGTCTAATCGACCACAAGCTTTCCATTTTATTGACTTTCCTTCTTTCCCTCATTCATTTCCTCTGTTTCTCACCATACTTCTTGGTATCACCTCACAGATAAACTACTTGTACCTATAGCCTTGTCTCAGGGCTGATTTGGGAGAATCCAAACTAAGATAGTGGGAATTTTTGCTATTTTCTTAGCTGTGCACAGTCACATCTCCTCAGGGTTCAATCCCATCCCAGGCCACTTAGCCAACAGCCAGAGACCTCCTAAAGCCAAGACAAACAGATCAATTATAATATCCCCCCTGTTCTCAACAAATTGACTAGTTTGCATGTTTCTAATAGACTAGTTTGCCACAGCTTCTTCAGGCACCATACATTAATGTTTAACAGATGTCAAGATCATTTTTAAAGCCAGATGATTTCCTATAGCCCAGATAACACTCTGCAAGTTTCTCTCACTACTCACCACAATAAGCTATAGACCTGTACAACATAACTGTATTTTTACCATTGCATTTTTTTGGCTGCCCATTTTTTGTCTTCTTCAGTACATAATAATACTTTTGCCGATGCAAACCAATTTGCATTTAGTGCCTGACACAAAAAGGCTTTCAAAAAATAGTTCACATATAAATGAATGAATGAATAGCCAACATCCCACTAGACATCTCCAAAGAGGGTATCAGACAGGCTCTTCAATCTCAATATATTAACAACAGAAAGGGAAGTGAAATGTAAACAAACTCAATCTCTTTGATGACAGTCAGAATTCTGTCAATATAAGATACCGGTTTTTTATACTTTTTTTTTTTTTTAGATGTTTATGGTACCATAGTTGTTACACATTAATTTGATATTTTGGTTTTGGTTGTTTTACTTATCTTTTACTGCAATAATCAATTTGTTTATAAAATTTACTTTCTCTAATACCAAAATAACAAGTCTAAGTTTCATATTCTGCATTAAAGAACTTAGATGATTCAGTTATGTTTTGCATGTAAATGCACATTAGTATTATATCTCTTGCTTTGATTTTATATTTTAATACAGCTGCTGACCTTTTTTACTCTCATTTAATGCTATGATTGATGATTGATTTTATATCATTCTCTATCACTCTTTGTTCTTTCTTTGAGGTTGTTATTGACTTGCTCTTTGTATTAATCTGTTTCTGTAGACTTCAAAATCCTTAGACTGAGCCAGAAGATAATTTGATTACTTTTCTAACATCATTATATGCCATTAGCATTTGTCTGAAGCTTTACATTCCATAAAATGTTTTACAAAGTATCACTATATGCATGTTAATTCAATTGTTTCCATATTTCCTAATAGAAATATCAATTGCTATTCCTAATACCTACCTTACCTTAATCTAGTATCTCAGTAACCTGAGAATATCACTAATGTGGGTGTGCCCTATCCAATCAATTGAATACCTAAATAGAACAAAAAGGATTAGAAAGAGGAAACTCTTGCTGCCTGACTGCTTTGAGCTGGGACATTGGTTCCTTCCTGCCTTCAGACTCAAACTGAAACGTCAGCTCTTTGTGAGTCTCAATCCTGCCAGCATTTGAACTAAAGTAAACTAAACTAACCACTGACTCTCCTGGGTCTTCACCTTGCCAAGTGCAGATCTTGGTACTTGTCAGCCCTTGTAATTATGTTGATCTAATTTCTTTTACTATATCTCCGTTTTTATACACACATATAAACATCACACACCTCTTGTACTGTTTCTCTGGAGGACCCTAATACTATCAGAAACTGAAAATTACCAATTAATTCCCAAGCATGTTATTGGTGGATATATCATCAGCCATATTGTTCAAACATCAGAAGACACCTAACTGGTGCCTAATATACATTGGCAATAATAGCTGGATCTCCATTCTAAATCGTAACTGTTTCCTACAGCAGAAAAGGAGGTTCATGTTCCATGGAAAACTCCGTATTTCTGAAGACAATTTTTAACTCCTCCTCAGGTTTTATCTCCTTTTTCCTGAAGAATTTCACTTTCTTCATCTTCTCCTCATAGGTCTTAACTTTACTTATTTGCTTTCATATGAAATGTTAAGTCACTAAGCATTTAGATCTGTTATTAATAGCCAAATCTCTTTACTTAAAACCTTCAGCTCTGGGTGGCACCTATGGCTCAAAGGACTAGGGCTCTGGCCCCATATGCCAGAGGTGGTGGGTTCAAACCCAGCCCCATCCAAAGACTGCAAAAACAAACAAACAAAAAAAAACCTTCAGCTCTAAGATGTCACATACTCTAAAGGTAAATCTGGCCCACCAAAATATGAAAATCAAGCATGTTGGCTATCAAATTGGACATTAATATAATGAACTACAAGTATTTTATAAATGATACACTCTGGTTAAATTATCCAGTCATTTACTCATCTGGTATTTATTGTGTGTGTATTTTAATGTCCTCTGAGTGAGGCAATGTCATTATATCTGATAGCTCTGTGAGTTAGGCATTATTTTATCCATTTTTCAGATGAAGAAATAGAAGCTCCAAGATAGTAAGTGACTTATACAAGATAACACAGATATCATCAAGCAGCAACCAAGAGAATGGCTCCATCTTATTGTCCTAGTCCATGTGGCTGCTATAACAAAATACCTGAGACTGGGTAATTTGTTAAGAACATAAATTTATTTCTCCCAGTTATGGAGGAAAGAAGTTCAAGATCAATGTGCTAGCAGGTTTGGTGTCTGGTGAGAGCCCCACTCTACTTTCAAGATGGTACCTTGTTGATATGTCTTCTGAAAGGAATGAATGTTGTGTCTTCACATGGCAGAAAGGAAAAAGGGAAAAAAGTAAAAAGGCAACTCCCTTACACTTCTTTTATAAGGGTGCTAATCCCATTCAGAAGGGCCTTGTCCTCATGACTTAATCACCCCCTAAAGGCCCTGCATCCTAAAACTATCACACTGGTGTTTAAATTTCAATATATGAATTTTATGGGCCACATTCAAACCATAGCATTTATATTCACTGTCTTTTTAATACAACAGACTTCTGTAATTGACCACCTCCCTACACTGACCACCTCCTTAAGTTGACCTGATTTTCATAGACTAAACATGCACCACATGTACATATCAGTACGGCAGGCCTAGTTCCTTACGTGGACCACCTCCATATGTTGACCAATTTATTACAGTTCCTTGGGCAGTCAACTTACAAAGGTTCTACTATATTCCTAAACTACAGCCCAGTGCCAGCTAGACATTTGGTCCTCATAATTGCAAAAGATTCATGTATCTAATAGAAGAGGGGAAAGGCCAGACTTTACCATCTTTATATAATTTTATGACTATAAAGAAGCCACATTACAGATAAGAGGTAGGCCCTCTAATAACTATAGGTTGCTCTTCAACAAAGTTAAATACAGAAAAATATCAGTAAGAAAGGCAACAATTGATGGTCTATAAATTCTAAAATACACATTACAAAATAAACTCTTGAATGACATGCTATTTTACGGGGACCTAGGGAATTTATCAGTGGGAAAAGCTGTGGCTATCTCATCCACCACTCCCCAGCTGACTTCAAAAGTCACCTACAGCTACGTAGGTAGTCCCTGTATATTCCAAAAGAAAGCAGCTGTGGTATTTAGTCCAAAGAGTTCTTCTGGGCTCATGAGTATGCTAAATAAATATTCTGTAAAGGCTTACAGAATGGAGGAGTTAACACCGTCAAGAGCAACCCTTAACCAACAGTGGGACAGAAGGTGGTAGATAAATACCTTATCTTTCTATTCTTCAGTGAAACAATTACACACAGATGTTAAAAAGTTACTAGTGAGACTGAGCCCCAGTCACTCACAGAGGTAACCTGCTCACTAACATAGCCTATCTCTTTTCCATTCCTTGTTTTACTTCTCCATATCCTTGCTGGATCACCTCCCAAATGAGATCATCTCCCAAATAAACGGCAGCAGAGCATATTTTTCAAAGATAGTTGCACCAATATATTCCATACCATGTGCTTTTCTCACAATGTGACATTGACACTCTTCCACTAAGAGGTGGAGTATATGTTTCTCATCTTTGAATCCAGGCTGGCCTATGATTGGCAGAAAAGGCACATGTAATATAACAAGGTTATAACAGGCAGTACAGCTCCTACCTGGTCTTTTTGAGAGGCTCACCTTGGAGGCCAGCTGCTCTTCTATGAGGAAGCAACTAGTTACATAGAGAAACCAGATGTAGGTGCTTCAGTCAATTGCCCCAGGTAAGGTCCCCAGCCAACATCTAGCACCAGCACAAGACATGTGAATGATGTTTCCAATGATTCTGACCCACAGCTAAAAACTAAGTAGAATAGGAGTGAGATGTTTCCATTGAGCTATGCCTAAATTGCAGATTTGTTAGAAAAATAAATGCTGTCATTGTTTTAAATCACTAAGTGTTGGAGTGATCTTGTTACTCAGCAATAGATAACTGGAACATTCCCAAATTCTTGTCTGAGTGTCTGCTTTGAGAAGAACCCCAAACTAAGACAATGTCCAAGGTCATTCAACTAGTAAATGGCAATAAGTGAAATATGAACCCAAACTGCCTACTCAAAGCCTTTGTCATGTCCTCTATACCCCATGGCCTGCTCATTTAGTCAAGTAACTATTTTCTCTCTTAAATATAGAGGCCACAATATTTTTAAGAGAAAAGGCAAGACAGCATTGTGTTCCTCACAATTCTTATTATGTAATAGATACTAAATCTGAATATAAAATAACCTGAGTGATTGTACCTCAATTATTTTCACTGTTCTTAACTCTGACATCCCCAATTATTTTCACTGTTCTTAACTCTGACATCCCAAGTCCTACCCATTATTCTGGGTACTTTTGCCAGTTTGTAAGCAGAAAAAAAAAAAAAAAAAAACAACTTAAAGGACATTACTGCAAAGGAGAAGAAAAATATAAATAGCTAATTATAGGCTTTAATAGGTTTTGCTTTTCATCAAAGTATTCTCAGCTGAGCAGTAAAAACTAGGCACATTTTCAATGAACTATAGATGAAAAAATAGAAAAGCAAATATTGCTTCATCTAGATTTTAGTCCAATGTAGAGTTTTGAATTAACATCATTAACAAAAGCATATGGATCTAGAAATACACTGTACTTCTTAAGGAATTTGCACTCAATAGATTTGTCATCATAAGAAAAGTAGATTACTAAAACTTAATCTATAAAGATAAAAGTCAGACTCTAATCCAAAATATCATAATTATCACCAATAAAGTCAAATTAAGTCAATTCGATCTCATGTATGCCCTAAACATATTACCCACCACATTAAATTCACTATCACATATTTGAATAAAGGCCTGATAAAGGAATTAGCACATGCACATGCACATGATTAGAATGTCTTTACTTCTCTAAAGTTTTCTGTATGAACACTGTACTATAGTTACTTACCAGAAGTTAACTCCAAGAATGTCAATTTCAAAGGTATAAAACTCCAACTCTATCAAACTCTTCAATCTGTTACTGTGACTTTCTTTGTATAATATGCTTCTGCAGCTATTTTAGTGAATATAGCTAACCTAACTGAATTTCTTCTGATAAAATTTATTTACTGAAATAAGATCTCTGTTTTAACTCCATCACTCAGCCTTTGGCATTTTTCTATTTCATCCATTATTAATTTAAGAGCCAGCTGGCATTTTCCTTAACTCTAACATATTTGCTTAATAAAATATACCTTAAGTTTGGTTTCTGGCCCACTCTTCAATTTTGATACAAAAAAATGATCAAGAAGACATATTTTTAACAATATTAATGGATTTCAACCAAATCTAGTTAGAGGTAGTTGAGAGATCTTACTGAGTGAACTCTGGTCCACTTACCTGCTTATTAGCAATGATAAAAACAGTGTTTCTACATATATAGGTAATTGCAAAAATCATTCAGTATTGAATCTCCTAGAAGTTCTGAGATCTACAAAATCAATCATTTGTTACCTAGGAACTTGGTCTCTACTGGATCATGGATATTGTTCAGAGTGGTTTGTAAGATGGAATCAAAAACACTAAAATCTCCTTCAATTGCATGCAATTCTACAGCTGTATCTAAGATTTCTGATGAAGAATTTTCCTATAGACAAAGAAACTTTTTGTGTTACTACTGCTTTTCTAACTTCCTCTACAATTTTAACATATAATACTGTTATGAAACTTGGCACTTTTGAGTTTCTTATCTGGGATATTGCAACAGAATAAGAGAAAATTCCATCTGGGTATGAGAAGCTGATTAGTGATGCTTTTGACCTGTGGTTAATGAGCTCATGGTAGGCCTGCCTTTCCTCATTGTGTCTGCTTCTCCTAGGGTGACTTTGGAATGCAAATGTTGGCAGGAGCTACGTGTAAATGATGAAGTGCTATATAATCCTATTATAGCATATAAAAAATTAGCTTTCTGCCCCTTGGAGGATTGGCATTCACTGTATCACCAAGTCTTCAACTTGGAAGGACCTTCGGGTCTTATAATCCCATCTTCTATACAGTGTCAGATACTCTCTCCTTCTTGTTCCATCCCAACAAGAAGTAAATCCCTATGTAAAAAGCCTGTAATTTCCAGATCTAACTTATAGTCCCCACGGCATTGGCAACCAGCCATTACAGCTAAGGAGGAGACCTCCCTAAACTTCTATCTGGTTGGAGCAAGAAGCAGTAGGTAAAAGGGAAAGCCAAATACTATAACTCTTAACCCCTCTCCCTCCTCTTCCAGGTTTACCTTAAAAGTTAGACTTAATTTTAATATAATTTCAGGAATAACATATTTTCTATTGCCAAGCACAGACCCTCATGCATAATAGGTGTTCAATATATTTTCAATATTGAATAAAGTTAAGGACTTTTTGACCCTCCAAAAAAATATCCCTTCATATTCTCTTTAATATTTGGAACTCCTTTAATAGGAAACAAAGGCTAAACTATAAATAACATAATAAGAACTAGGAATTAAAAACCAACATGGGATCCCCAAAATTTGACATTTTAATATAATTCATTTCTATCACAACATATATATATATATTTTCTATCACAATATAAATTATATATCAGACACTTCCCTCTGTTGAATAATGGGTAAAGGGTTATAGCATAGAGAAGGAACTCATTAAATCAGTTTTACTTCTTTTTACTTAATTATAATGCAGTTCAGAAAAAATTAAGGTAGGATTCTTTCAGAACATAGTTGGGTTTGTGATTTTTTTTTTTTTTTTGGTCATAGTTATTCTGAGAGAAGTTGGAAGGAGAAGCATAATGAAGCAGATAGAATTAAAAGGCAGAAAAACATGATAGTACCAAAGTAATGAGTCTGCAAGACTTGTCTTTCCTTCAAGACAAATAAAACACTGAACTCCTGGGAACCTACCTTCAGGAGAAATAGAGAAGATAAAGGCCAAAGTATGGATCTTTCATGGAACTTACAACAGAACACATAGCAATTTCTCTGAAAACCCAGAGAAAATGCTCAATGTCTAAGAACTAGCACCAGCTCTCAGCTGAGACCCCAGGAATTAATTCAAGACTAGAAGAATCCCTTTCTATTTCTGTCCATTTTTCTTTCCTCCTTACTCACACTTCTTTCCTCCTTTTCTTCCTACATCAATGAATGGGAAATATATTTCTTTCCCTTTACTCACAACCATAATATTTGGAAAAAATGATAGAGTGAGGCACAGCATATCAACAGAAATAAAATATTTATAGTTGCACATGCAACTGGAGATGGCAGCAGAAGACATTCTATACTTTTCCATTGACTCAACCATCAGTCCACAGAGAGCCTATCTTAAAGAAGGTAGCTGGAGTCCCTCCCCTTTGATCTCCTTCCCTCACACTCTCAACTTGTGAAGTTGTTCATGTTCTAGCTGTCAGTTGATTGGTTCAATCTGGTTTTTCCAATCACGGAGCTGAAGGAGTGGTGGGGCACTTTAGATCATTTGAGTGAATAAAGCTACAAAATGAACACTTTGTCACAAGCCAGACATGCAACAATGTGTATGAATTTCATAAACATTATAAGCTAGACACAAAATAGCATATACCATATGATTCTATAGGTAAAAGTGTTAACAGTAAGGATAGTAATAACCTTGGGATGGGGGAAAGTAGTTACAAGAAGGGGATGTCTAGAATCCAAGTAATGTTGCATTTCCAGATCTGGTTGCTGCTTATGAAGGTGTGTTCCCTTTAAGAAAAAATGCACACTTATCATTTATATGCATATATGTTATACTTTAATAAAAAGCAAAAAAATGAATAAATGGAAATCCAGTAGCATTTGCCATGTATAGAAAGTAACCTTAAAAATAGTCACGGTGAAAGAAATGAGATTAAATGCTAGCTATATTCCTTGGCCTGCTGAAAGCAGCTCATTCAAAGCCTGCTTTCTCTTTGCTAAATATGGAAGCTAGCAAATACAAGTCAGGCTATAAAGACTTAACTAGTATCAAACAGAGACTTTCTCCTTGAGTTAAGTAGATGGATCAAAAGAAAATAGTAGAAAGACTGTCTCACCAAGTAATTCAATTTTATTTCATACCCTGTCTGGAGTCTACATAAAATCATCTTATGAACTTCTTGTGCCAGGTGATCCACATTTTGGGAAAAAACAATGCTCTACATCAAGATAAACAGCTATCCCTGTGGTAGAGATAACCCCGAAAGATCAAAATCCATAAAGTCTAAAATCCCAAAAATCACCATCCTGAAAAATTAAAATCTCAAATATTGAAATTCCTGAAAGCTGAATTCTGGGGAAGGAATTGGCACATTTTCAGTTGTGCATAGAATAGGTGCATCACATGAGGTGGAATTATTACCTTGTTATAGTCTTTATTTGGAAATTAAGTATGGTTTAATAAGTCTGAGTGTCAAATTGACAAGGGGTGGACTTCATTTTAGGTATCAACTTAAGTAAGTTAAGGAATACCTAGAAACCTGGTAAGGCATTATTTAGAGTGTGTCTGCGTGGGTGTTTCCAGAGGAGATCAGTATGTAAGTCTAAGTGAACTAAGTGGGGAAGATCTGCCCTCAAAATGGGTGAGCACCATCCTATCACCTAGAGGCCCAGAGAGAAAAAAGGCCGAATGTGAATCTGTTTCTCTAAGAACTACCATAGACTTTTATTCTGCTGCCTTGCTCCCTCTGCTCCTAAGACATCATATTCTTTATTGATGCTAAACTCAGCCGACGGAGCTGCATGGAGAACATGCTACTATCATCAGAGTCCAAACCACTGTACCCCACCCAGCTGGCATGCTCATATTCATCCATAGGTGAAGGTTTTTCTACACCAAAACCAGTCCCGAAAGTCTGGACAAAGAGAATTTTGAAGAATACAAGAAAAAAGTAACTCATCACATATAAGGGAATCTCCATATGATTTTGAAAAGAATGGCTACAAGCCAGGAGAGAGTGACATAAAATATTCAAAGTATGGAGAGAAAAACAACAACCCTGCCACCCAAGAACACCATATCCAACAAAATCATACTTTAAAAAAAAAGTATGTGCCCTTATGTTAATCAAAAATAAAAAGGAACCAAATAAAACTTCTACACATGAAAAAATAAAATAAACCGATTGATAACACACACACACACAAAAAAAAAAAGAATAAGAAATAAAGTCTTTCCCAGATAAACAAATAATGAGGAAATTATTACCACTAGACATTCCTTATAAGAACTGCTTAGGAGATCTCTTCACATTGAAAGAAAAACAGGTTAAACATCAGCATAAAAGCATAAATCTCACAGATGAAGGTGAATATATAAACGTATATAGGTTAATGTAACACTGTAATGATGGTGTTAATTACTTTTAACCCTAAAATAAAAGTTAAAACATAAAAAAATGTCATTGAATACATAAGAAGAAGCAACTCCTGACTACAAGAATTCAAAATGTGTGTGTGTGTAGAAAGTAAAATTGTGGCATTTTGTGTGTGATTGAAATTAAGTTATTACCAACTTAAAATAGTGAAGTATAACTATAGTATATTTCATGCAACTCTCATGATAAGCACAAAGAAAAATGTATAATAGATACTCAAAAGAGGAATAAACAAGAATCAAAGCAAATTATTGTGAAAATCATCAAATAACAAAGGGAGACAGCAATAGAGGAAAAGAGAAACAAAACAACTATAAAAAAGACAAAAAACAATTATTGAAATGGAAATAGTAGTCCTCACTTATCAATATGTACTTAAAGGTACATGGATGAAACTCACCAATCAAAAGGCATAGAGTCCGAATTGATGAAAAAGCAAGATCTAGTCATACTCTGTCTATAAGAGACTCACTTTAGATTTCAAAACACACCTAGACTGAAAGTGAAGGAATGGAAAAAGATATTTCAGGCAAATGGTAGCCAAATGAAAGCAGGAGTGACTATCTTCACATGAGACAAAATAGATTTTAAGTCTAAACCTTTCTCTAGAACATTAAAGTTACTATATAGTTATGAAAAGGTCAATTCAATAGGAAGACATAATAATCATAAATATGTATGGACTCATCATCAGAACACCTAAATATATAAATTAAATATTGACAGACATGAAGCCAGAAATTGAAAACAATACAATTGTTTTATCGTATTATCACTTGCGATAATGGGTAGAATATTCAGATGGAAATTCAATGAAGAAATAGCAGACCTGAATAGCAGTATAGAACAAATGGATCTAACAGATATTAATGGAATTTGTCCACCTAGTAGTAGAAGAATATACATTATTCTCAAGTACACATTTGAACATTCTCTAGTATAGATCATGTTAGGTCACAAAACAAGTCTTAACAAATTTAAGAAGACTGAAATCATTCCAAGTATTTTTTCCAACAACAATGGAATAAAATTGGAAATCAGCAATAGCAGGGAAACTAGAAAACCCACAAATGCATGGAAACTAAACAACACAGTCTTTTTAAAAATTTTCAGATTAATATGAGGGTACAAATGTTTAGTTATATTGTTTTCAATTCTAAAGTAAAGTTGAAGTGGTAGTTGAGCCCTTTAGACAGGGGGCATGCTGAAACCCTCACATTGTGCACATTAGATGAGATTCACCAATAGCCTAAACTCCTCCCCTGCTACCCTCCTCTCCCTTCCCACCTTGCTAGATTATACTTGTGTTTTTTCTTTCATGTGGAAATAATGCAATCTTGACAAAAAAGTTGGGCAAAACAGGAAATCAAATGGGCATTTTAAAAGTATCTCAAGATGAATGAAAATTAAAGCACAATAAAAATTCTTATGGGAAATAACAAAAGCTGTACTAAGAGGAAAATTTATAGTGATACATGCCTACATTAAACAAGATGTGAAGCAAACAACTTTATACTTCAAGAAACTAAAAAAAAAAATAACAAACTAAGCTTAAAGCTAGCAGAAGTAAAGAAATAATAAAGATTAGAGCAGAAATCAATAGGTAAAAAATAATAATAGAAAAAATCTAAGAATTATTTTTCTGAAAGATAAACAAAAGTGACAAACCCTTCTAAAGAAAGAAGAGGGAAGACTCAATAACTAAAAAGAGAAATGACAGAGAAGACACTACAATAGATGTTCAGAAATAAAAAGGATCATAAGGGACCATCAGACCATCAGGGACAATTATATGGCAACATACTGGATAATCTAAAAGAAACTGACAAATTCCTAGAAACATACAACCTACTGAAACTGAATCAAGAAGAAACAAAACACCTGAACAGACCAATAACAAATAAGGAGCCCACTCAGTAGTCAAAATTTCCACCAAAGGAAAACCTAAGACCAGATGGCTTTACAGGTGAATTCCACCTAACATTCAGAAAAGAAATAATAGCAATCCTTTTTAAATTCTTTCAAAAAAAATAAAACAGGGAATACTTCCAAACCCATTCTGTGAGGCCAGCATCACCCTGCTATCAAAACCAGATAAAGACAACAAGAAAAAAGTATAGCCCAGTATCCCTGATGAACATATATCCAAACATCCTCAAGGAAACGCTAGCAAACTAAACTAGCAACAGCACATTAAAAGGATCATATATCATGAACAAGAGGGTTTTATCTCTGGGATACAAGAGCGGTTCTGCATATGCAAAATAGTCAATGTGATATGACACATAAACAAAATAAAAGAAAAAAATACATGATATTCTCAACTGATACAGAAAAAAGATTTCACAAAGTTCAATATCCATTAATAAGTAAAACTGTCAACAAAATAGGTACATTAGAAACCTATGTCAACACAACAAATACCATACGTGAAAAGCCCACAGAAACTACAATAAATGGAGGAAGAACTGAAAGCTTTCCCTCTAAGATCTAATACAAGAAGATAAGGATGCCCATTTTTACAAATTTTTTGTAACATAGTGTACTAAAAGTTCCAGCCAGACCAACTAGACATGAAAAAGAAAAAAAAAATGCATCCATACTGGAAAGATATAAGTAAAATTGTTTCAATTTGAAGATGACATCTTAATATAAGTAGAAAATCCTGAAGACTCAACAATAAAAAAAAAACTTTTAGAATTAATAAATTAATTTAGCCAAGTTAAAGGATACAAAATCAACATTCAAAATCAGTCATGTTTCTGTACAAAAACCATGAACTATCAAAAAAAGAATTCAAGAAAACAGTCACATTCACAATAGCAACAAAATAATTAGGAATAAAATTAACCAAAGAAGTGAAAGACTCATACATTGAAAAGTATAAAACACTGATGAAGAAAACTTAAAAAGACAGACATAACTTGAAAGACTTCCGGTATTCATGAATTAGAAAAATTAATATTGTTAAAACATCCTTACTATCCAAAATTATCTACAGGTTCAATGTAATCCTTGCCAAAATCTCAATGGCATGTTTTTACAGAAATAGAAAAAAAATCCTAAAATTCATAGGAAACCATAAAATACCCTAAATGTACAAAGCAATGGCAAGCAATAACAATATGACTGGAGGTAATGAACCCCTTGATTTCAAAATGTATTACAAATTTACAGCAATCAAAACAGTACAGTAATAATATAAAAACAGACAGACCAATGGAACAAAAGAGAGAGCCCAGAAATACATCCATGTATTCATGGTCAAATGATTTTTGACAAAGATGCCAAGAACAATGAGGAAAAGATAATCTGTTCAATAAAGGGTGGAAAAACTGAATATCCACATGTGAAAGAATGAAAGTGAACCCTTATCTCATACCCTATTGAAAAAAATCAATTCAAAATGGGTTAAAGACTTAAACCTAAGACATAAAACCATAAAACTACTAGGAGAAAATATAAAAGGAAAGCCAAATATCCAATAGATATATTTTTAAAATCCTCATCACTAATTACCAGGGATATGCAAATCAAAAACACAATGAGATAGCATCTCATACCTGTTAGAATCTATCATCAGAAATTTAAAACATGTCACACTCCGGAGCTGCTTCCACAACCAGAACTCCCCGGCTGGAGCAGTCCCAGAGGAACTACAACAGTCACCCCCTGCAAAGATCCAACAACAACAGAGTGACCCCAATGGGGTCTGATCTTGGAGAGACACCTCCCCAACTCTGAGGACCGTCAGAGGCAACAGTGAAAAACAATCATGAGGCAAAATCAACAGAAAAACTCTGGCAACATGAATAATCAGAGTATATCAACTCCCCCAAGGATCAATGGGGCAGACACAGCACAAGATCCCATGCACAAACAAATAGCTGAGATGTCAGAAATCGAATTCAGAATCTGGATAGCAAATAAGACCAAATTAGAATTCCAAGCAGTAACCCAAAAGATATCTCAAAAATTCAATGAATTCAAAGACCAAATGACCAAAGATTTTGACACACTGAGACAAGAAGTTGCAGCCCTCAAAGACCTGAGAAACACAGTAGAATCCGTCAGTAACAGAACGGAGCAAGCAGAAGAAAGGATTTCTGACATTGAAGACAAACTTTTCGAATGCTCCCAAACCCTCAGAGAGGAAGAGAAATGGAGGGCAAATACAGATCACCCTCTCAGAGAGCTCTGGGATAATTTGAAGAAAACCAATATTGGTCTTATAGGGATCCCCAAAAGCAATAAAGTGGCTTCACAAGACACAGAGTCTCTTCTCCATGAGATTACGAAGGAGAACTTTCCAGACATGCCAAGAGATTCTGAAATTCAGATAGCAGACAGTTTCAGAACTCCAGCACAACTCAACCCAAATAAGACATCACCCAGACACATCATAATCAATTTCACTAAAGTTAATATGAAGGCGAAAATTCTGAAAGCAGTCAGATGAAAGAAAACCATCACCTACAAGGGCAAGACTATTAGAAAAACTGCAGATCTCTCTGCTGAAACCTTTCAAGCTAGAAGAGGACTTTTAATCTCCTAAAACAAAGTAACTTTCGACCCAAGATCCTGTACCCAGCTAAACTGAGTTTCATTTATGACAGAGAAATTAAATACTTCAATGACATTCACATGTTGAAGAAATTTGCTATAACTAAACCAGCTCTCCAGGATACTCTCAGACCTATCCTCCATAAAGACCAGCGTAATCCTCAACCACAAAAGTAAACCTACCTAGAAAATTTTGATCAAATTCCAACTTCCACAGTCGCAAAAAGATTAAAAATGTCCACCAGACTCTCGAAAGGCTTATCAATATTCTCAATTAATGTGAATGGTTTAAACTGTCCTCAAAAGAGGCACAGGTTGGTTGACTGTATACAAAAACTCAAGCCAGATATCTGTTGCATACAAGAATCTCATCTTACGTTAAAAGAAAAATATAGACTCAAGGTGAAGGGATGGTCATCTATACTCCGGGCAAACGAAAAGCAGAAAAAAGCAGGTGTTGCAATCCTATTCGCAGACGCAATAGGCTTTAAACCAACCAAAATGAAGAAAGATAAGGATGGACACTTCATATTTGTTAAAGGTAATACTCAATATGATGAGATTTCAATTATTAATATTTATGCACCCAACCAGCACACACCTCAATTTATAAGACAAACTCTGACATGAACAACTTGATTTCCTCCAGTTACATAGTAGTTGGAGATTTTAACGCCCCTTTAGCAGTCCTGGATAGATCCTCCAAAAAGAAGCTAAGCAAAGAAATTTTAGATTTAAACTTAACGATTCAACATCTGGACGTAACAGACATCTACAGAACATTTCATCCCAACAAAACCAAATACACATTCTTCTCATCAGTCCACGGAACATACCCCAAAATCGACCATCCTAGGCCACAAATCTAACCTCAGCAAATTTAAAAAAATAGAAATTATTCCTTGCATCTTCTCAGACCATCATGGAATAAAAGTTGAACTCAATAACAACAGGAACCTGCATACCCATACAAAAAGATGGAAGCTAAACAACCTCATTTTGAAGGATAGATGGGTTATAGACGAGATTAAAAAGGAAATCACCAAATTTTTGGAACAAAACAACAATCAAGACACGAATTACCAGAACCTCTGGGATACTGTGAAGGCAGTCCTAAGAGGAAAATTTATAGCATTGCAAGCCTTCCACAAGAAAACAGAAAGAGAGGAAGTTAATAACTTAATGGGACATCTCAAGCAACTGGAGAAGAAGAACACTCCAACCCTAAACCCAGCAGAAGAAAAGAAATAACCAAAATCAGAGCAGAATTAAATGAAATTGAAAACAAAAGAATTATACAACAGATCAATAAATCCAAAAGTTGGTTTTTTGAAAAGATCAATAAAATAGATAAATCTTTGGCCAAACTAACTAGGAAAAGAGTAAAATCTCTAATTTCATCAATCAGAAATGGTAACGATGAAATAACAGACCCCTCAGAAATTCAAAAAATCCTTAACGAATGCTACAAGAAACTCTACTCTCAGAAATATGAAAATCTGAAAGAAATCGACCAATACCTGGAAGTACACCACCTACCAAGACTAAGCCAGAATGAAGTGGAAATGTTGACCAGGCCTATATCAAGTTCTGAAATAGCATCAACTATACAAAATCTCCCTAAAAAGAAAAGCCCAGGACCGGATGGCTTTACGTCAGAATTCTACCAAACCTTTAAAGAAGAACTAGTACCTATATTACTAAAACTCTTCCAAGATATAGAAAAAGGAGGAATATTACCCAACACATTCTATGAAGCAAACATCACCTTGATCCCCAAACCAGGGAAAGACCCAACAAGAAAAGAAAATTATAGACGAATATCACTAATGAATATTGATGCTAAAATACTCAATAAGATCCTAACAAACAGAATGCAACAATACCTCAAAAAAATTATACACCACAACCAAGTGGGATTTATCCCAGGGTCTCAAGGCTGGTTCAATATATGTAAATCTATAAATGTAATTCAGCACAGAAGCAAACTAAAAAATAAGAACCATATGATTCTTTCAATTGATGCAGAAAAAACTTTTGATAATATCCAGCATCCCTTCATGATCAGAACACTTAAGAAAATTGGTATAGAAGGGACATTTCATAAACTAATAAAGGCCATCTACAGCAAACCCACAGCTAATATCATATTGAATGAAGTTAAATTGAAATCATTTCCACTTAGATCAGGAACCAGGCAAGGTTGTCCATTGTTTCCATTGCTCTTTAACATTGTAATGGAAGTTTTAGCCATTGCAATTAGGGAAGAAAAGGCGATCAAGGGTACCCACATAGGGTCAGAAGAGATCAAACTTTCACTCTTTGCAGATGACATGATCGTATATCTAGAAAACACTAGGGATTCTACTACAAAAAGTTTAGAAGTGATCAAGGAATACAGCAATGTCTCAGGCTACAAAATGAACACTCATAAATCTGTAGCCTTTATATATACCAACAATAATCAAGCCGAAAAAAAAACAGTCAAGGACTCTATTCCTTTCACAGTAGTGCCAAAGAAGATGAAATATTTGGGAGTATACCTACCAAAGGACGTGAACGATCTCTACAAAGAGAACTATTAAACTTTAAGAAAAGAAATAGCTGAAGATGTTAACAAATGGAAAAACATACCATGCTCATGGCTGGGAAGAATCATTATTGTTAAAATGTCTATACTACCCAAAGCAATATATAATTTTAATGCAATTCCTATTAAAGCTCCATTGTCATATTTTAAAGATCTTGAAAAAATCATACTTCGTTTTATATGGAATCAGAAAAAACCTTGAATAGCCAAGACATTACTCAGCAATAAAAACACAGCAGGAGGGGCGGCGCCTGTGGCTCAGTGAGTAGGGTGCCGGCCCCATATGCCGAGGGTGGCGGGTTCAAACCCAGCCCTGGCCAAACTGCAACAAAAAAATAGCCGGGCGTTGTGGCCGGCGCCTGTAGTCCCAGCTGCTCGGGAGGCTGAGGCAAGAGAATCGCCCAAGCCCAAGAGTTAGAGGTTGCTGTGAGCCCTGTGATGCCACGGCACTCTACCCGATGGCGGTACAGTGAGACTCTGTCTCTACAAAAAAAACAGCAGGAGGAATCACGCTACCAGACTTGAGACTGCACTATAATTTGATAGTGATCAAACAGCATGGTATTGGCACAAAAACAGAGAAGTAGATGTCTGGAACAGAATAGAGAACCAAGAGATGAATCCAGCTACTTACTGTTATTTGATCTTTGACAAGCTAATTAAAAACATTCAGTGGGGAAAAGATTCCCTATGTAACAAATGGTGCTGGGTGAACTGGCTGGCAACCTGTAGAAGATTGAAACTGGACTCACACCTTTTACCATTAACTAAGATAGACTCTCACTGGATAAAAGATTTAAACTTAAGACATGAAACAATAAAAATACTTGAAGAAAGTGCAGGGAAAACTCTTGAAGGAATCGGCCTGGGTGAATATTTTATGAGGAGGACTCCCCAGGCAATTGAAGCAGTATCAAAAATACACTACTGGGACCTGATCAAACTAAAAAGCTTCTGCACAGCCAAGAACATAGTAAGTAAAGCAAGCAGACAGCCCTCAGAATGGGAGAAAATATTTGCAGGTTATACCTCCGATAAAGGTCTAATAACCAGAATCCACAGAGAACTCTAACATATTAGCAAGAAAAGAACACATGGTCCCATCTCAGGGTGGGCAAGGGACTTGAAGAGAAACTTCTCTAAAGAAGACAGATGCACGATCTATAAACACATGAAAAAAAGCTCATCATCCTTAATCATCAGAGAAATGCAAATCAAAACTACTTTGAGATATCACCTAACCCCAGGAAGAGTACCCCACATAACAAAATCCCAAAACCAGAGATGTTGGCGTGGATGTGGAGAAAAGGGCACACTTCTATACTGCTGGTGGGAATGTACACTAATATGTTCCTTCTGGAAGGATGTTTGGAGAATACTTAGAGACCTAAAAATAGACCTGCCATTCGATCCTATAATTCCTTTACTAGGCTTATACCCAGAAGACCAAAAATCACAATGTAACAAAGACATCTGTACCAGAATGTTTATTGAAGCCCAATTCATAATCCGTAAGTCATGGAAGAAGCCCAAGTGGCCATCGACCCACGAATGGACTAGCAAATTGTGGTACATGTATACCATGGAATATTATGCAGCCTTAAAGAAAGATGGAGACTTTACCTCTTTCATGTTTACATGGATGGAGCTGGAACATATTCTTCTTAGCAAAGTGTCTCAGCAATGGAAGAAAAAATGTCCAATGTACTCAGCCCTACTATGAAGCTAAATTGTAGCTTTCACATGAAGGCTATAACCCAACTATAGCACAAGACTATGAGGAAAGGGCCAAGGAAGGGGAAGGGAGCGGGGAAGTTAGGGTGGAGGGAGGGTAATTGGTGGGGCCACACCTACGGTGCATCTTAGAATGGGTACAGGTGAAACTTACTAAAGGCAGAATACAAATGTCTACATACAATAACTAAGAAAACGTCATGAAGGCTACGTTGAACAGTTTGATGAGAATATTTCAGATTGTATATGAAACCAGCACATTGTACCCCTTGATTGCACTAATGTACACAGCTATAATTTAACAATAAAAAATAAAATTAATAAATAAAAAAAGAAATTTAAAACATAACAAGTGTTGGTGAGGATGTGGAGAAAAAGGGACACTTGCACACTGTTGGTTTGAAATGTAAATTGGTACAACCATTATGGTGAACAGTATGGAGTTTCCCTCCAAAATGAAAAATGGAACTGACCTTATGATCCAGCAATCCCAACTTCTAGGTATATATGCAAAGGAAATTAAATCATTATTTCAAAAGAGATATTTGTACTACCATGTTCATTTCAGCAATATTCATAATAGCCAAAAAAAATTGAAATAGCCTAAATGTCTACAATAGATGAATGGATAAAGAAAATGTAAAATACACACAGAGAGAGAAAAATGGAACATTATTCAGCCTTACAAAAGAAGGAAATTCTGGCATTTGGGACAATATGGATGAACCTAGAGGATACTAAACTAAGTGAAATAAGCTCACAGAAACAGAGAATAAAATGGTGGTTGAGGGAAGGGAGATGTGGGAAAACATTGGTAAAGGGGTATAAAGTTGCAGTTATGCAAGAAAAGTAAATTCTATAAATCTAATGTGTATAGTTAGCAATACTGTATACTTGAAATTTTCTAAAAGGGTACATCTTAAATGTTCTCACGACACACAAAGAAATGGTAATGGTGTGAGGTGATGGATATGCAATGAGCTTAATGGCAGTGAATATTTCACAATATATATTATATAGATATATATATAATCATCAAGTTGTATGCCTTAAATATATTTATGTCCAATTCTTGTCAAATACACCTCAATAAAGTTTTTTAAAAGTCTTATAAACTGACCTTGAATAATAGAAACCACTGAATCTATGCTCTTAAAGTATGGTGTCCAACCTTTTGTGAAGAGGTACTTATTAAACAGGTATTTATTAAATATCTACTGTGTGTTGTGCATGCTTCTAGACAAGCTGTCAGCAAACCTGAGATATACTGGTGACTACAACAAAGGTCCCTCTCCTCATGGAGTTTATCTAATAAAGTCAGTAAAAACTTAGCATGTAGCCCCAAAACATGTGTATGTATTTTTTCTAAGCTACATCTGCACAATAGCATTTAAGTATATTGTGTACGTCATAAAATTTACCCATCAAATTATAAGCAATAAGGTAAAAATAATTAATAATTTTGACATTTCATTTTTGATACTTTTATAATTTATTCACTTTTTTGGAGACAGTCTCTTCTTGCTCTGTAACCCTGGGTAGAGTGAAATGGCATCCTCACAGCTCATTACAACCTCAAACTCTGGGGCTCAAGCAATTTTCCTGCCTCAACCTTCTGAGTAGCTGGGACTATACATGCGTACCACTATGCGCAGCTAATTTTTTCTATTTTTGGTAAAGACAAGATCTCCTCTTGCTCAAGTTGGTTTCAAATTGCTGACCTGGAGTGATCCTCCTATCTCGGCATGCCAGAGTGCTAGGATTACAGGCACGAACCACTGTGCCTGGCCAACTTTTTCACTTTTTTTCTCTAAAATTATAACTACTTTTACATTTTAATTAGAGCAATGTGACTGAATGATGCTTCATGGTTTTCAATAAACATCAGCATTTTTTAAATCATGGTTTAACATTTTATAATCCAATTCTATAGCAGTTGTTTAAACTTTTGGTTGTGATGACTATTAGTAGAAATTTCATCTCACAAAAATATATAGCTCCAAATGGAAGAAGTGTATTATTGGCTGTGCTTATTAAAACATAATTGCCATTTTTAAATCTCATTCTCCAATTATGCAAAGAGTTTCATTAAATTTTTGGCTTATATACTTTTACCTTTCTCAGTACAAGTGAGTTGTTATTGCCAACTAATTGGAAGGTAAACAAATGTTTGTTGACTGATTAAGAATAAACACCTAAAAATTCATTTAAAACGTTTGAAAGATCGTTAAAGTTGTTTCCAAGTCGATAAAGCATACTAATGAGAGTCTTTTATATGTATGTCATACTTACATGGTTTTAAGCAAAAAACTATCATTGCTAAAATTTAAGGCACATAAATATTCTACCTAATAATACACTAGGGGATGGAAGAATAAGGGTGCCACTGCCAAGGTTTTCATGCAGTGGAATCCTCACACTTCCACAGAGGAAACTCTCGTAAGTAATGTAACACATGACCATTTCAACCATCAGAATAGGTAACAGCTTCAAAGTCAATCCTTATGTTTAATATCAGTAACTTTTTCTTCCCTCCCTCCATCTCTCTCTCCCTCCCTCCCTTCTTTCCTCCTCCCTTCCTTCCTTCCAGTATAGGGTTAAATAGACTCTATGGATCATGTGGTACACTCTTTGGGGTTAACTTTAAAGACAACTGCTCTCTTGAGAGCTGTTTATGTTTTGCATTCAGAGAGTGTCCTTTCCAATGCTGTTGTCTATTTGTATGAGATTTCAACCTGTACTGCAAGATGTAACTGAGAGATTCTGCCAATCTGGCTTGCTTTCTCTGTGTGCATGTTCTTAGGAATAACTCCCTGTCACAGAACACTCGGTATAGGAATGCAGAGAAAACTCAGTTTCAATGAATCTCTTTAATTCATCCCTAACTGAACCACAACCATTTGGTTGGCTATTTTGGGTTTCTTACCTCTGCGTCTCATCCAGTTTGGAAGTTAAGAATCATTAAACTTTAACTATATGAACGGTTCTGCAGAATCTTCAAAACTTTAGATGAACTTTAGCCAAGTTTTCTGTCCCTAATGAGAGGTTATTAATCAATAATATGTTTGTAGTCATGAAAGGACTGTTTAGAATTCTAATAAATGTCATCTAGAAAATTAACAAAAAAATAATTAGGAAGATTTATTACCTGATTCCCTATCACCTTCATGGTCAAACCAAAGGAAAAGGTGATAAAGGATGAAGATTAGCAAAACCTGAACACTTTCTAAATATGTCCTCAACACCATCCCTGAATAGCCAGAAAGTTCAGCACTCACCCTTCCCTGCTCGGGTGACAGTCCACAGCATTTTCATACTACTAGATCATTAAGTGTTCATCTCTCCAACTTCTTACCCTACTCTAGAAACAACTTTAGTGTATGTAATTTTATCTGTTGTCTTTTCTGTGTCCTTTAACACTTGGTAGTGCTAAACTAGCATTTGGTAAAATTAAATAAAATGTAGAAGTTATGAAGACTATTTTAAATTGTCATGAACCACAATTAAAAGAACCTCAAAATACTGAACTTCATTTAGTGTTCCTAAGAAAAGTAGAAAATATTTCCTTCTTTGTGTAGTGGCGTTTTTTGTTTGTTAGTTTGTTTCTGAGACAAAGTCTCAAGCTGTTGCCCTGGGTAGAGTGCCGTGGCATCATAGCTCACAGCAACCTCCAACTCTTGGGCTCAAGCAATCCTCTTGCCTCAGTTTTTCTATTTTAGTAGAGACAGGGTCTCACTTTTGCTCAGGCTGGTCTCGAACTTGTGAGCTCAAGTAATCCACCCACACTGGCCTCCCAGAGTGCTAGGATTACAGGTATGAGCCACCACGCCCAACCTTGGTTTGTTTTGAATTAGAAAAATTATTTGGCAGGGCACAGTAACTCACACCTGTAATCCTAACACTTTGGGAAGTCAAGGGAGGTGGATCCCTTGAGCTCAGGAGTTTAAGACCAGTCTGAGCAAGAGTGAGACCCCATGTCTACTAAAAATATAAAACCTAGCCAAGCATTATGGCTGGTGCCTGTGGTCCCAGCTACTTGGGAGGCTGAGGCAAGTGGATTGCAAAACAAGGAGTTTGAGGTTTGCTGTAAGCTATGATGCCTTCCGGGCTATAGAGTGAGACTCTATCTCAAAAAAATAAATAAAAATAAATAAAAATTTTAAAAAATTAAAAAAGAAAAATTCTCATATGAGTATTGTTAAGCCATGTCACACTGAGCAATCGTCTTAAAATGTATTTTAAACACTTGGAGTTTAAAATATGCAATTAATTTGACCTCACATTCTTATAAAGAAAAGTTAAAACTGTCATTATTTGCAGATGATATGATTAACTTCATTAAAAAAAAAATCTACCTTAATCACAAACTCAGAGCTAATAAGAAAGTTCAGCAAGGTTATTAGATATATCAAGTTTAAAAACCAATAGCATTTCTCTATATTAAGAATAACCAACTAGGGCCATGGGCAATGGCTCACAACTGTAATCCTAGTACTCTGGGAGGTCGAAGCAGGTAGATCACCTGAGCTCATGAGTTTGAAACAAGCCTGAGCCAGAGAGAGAATCCATCTCTAAAAAAATAGACAGGCATTGTGGCCAGTGCCTGTAGTCCCAGCTACTCGGGAGGCTGAGGCAAGAGAATCGCTTGAGCCCAAGAGTTTGAGGTTGCTATGAGCTATGACACCAGGGTACTCTACCAAGGCTGACAAAGAGAGACTCTGTCTCAAAAAAAAAAAAAAAAAAAAGAATAACCAACTAAAAAATAAAAACAAACATAAGATGCCATGAACACGAGCATCCAGTATTATAAAATGTCTAGAAATTAACTTCACTCAAAATACACAGGTGCTATATAAATTTTTTAATTTAATGGAAAAACATAAAATAAAATCAAAATAAATGAACAGAATTTCATGCTCTTAAAGGAATGGCTTAGTGTTATGAACACATTGATTTTCTACAAATTGATCTATAAATTCGAAGTAATTCCAATAAAGTTTCCATCAGAATTTATTTTCATAAACTTGATAGACCTCTTCTAAAATGTGCCTAGAAATCTATAGGTCTACAAATAGATAAGTCAACTTTGAAAAAGAAGATCAAAGAGTAAAAAATTGCTTCACTTGATATTAAGACACACTAAAAGTCATAATAAAAAAGACAGAATGGTCTTGGTGTAAGAATGAACAAACAGACCAGTGAAATAGAAGGACGAGTCATAATAGAACTATGTCTCTAATATGCAATAAAGATGGCACCATACACAAATCAAAGGACAAAAGATGAACCATTCAGTATATAGGCTGTCCTTGAAACACAAACAAGATAAGGTCCTGAGAATACCTCTTCATCAGATTTGTATGTAACTCAGATCGCTGATGAAAATCACATATATGGTAATAATAAATATAATAAAAATAATACTATAATGACTTATATATAGTAATAATAAGTTTGGAGAATACTCAAGGATCTAAAAGTAGACCTACCATTCAGTAGATCCTGCAATTCCTCTACTAGGTATATACCCAGATGATCAACAATAATTTTACAACAAAGACATTTGCACCAGAATGTTTATGGCAGCCCAATTCATAACTTCCAAGTCATGGAAACAGCCCAAGTGCCCATTGACCCATGAATGGATTAACAAATTATGGTATATGTATACCATGGAATCCTATGCAGCCATAAAAAGATGGAGACTTAACACCTGTTATGTTTACCTGAATGGAGCTGGAACATATTCTTCTTAGTAAAGTATCTCAAGAATGGGGGAGGAAAGTATCCAATGTCCTCAATACTACTATGAAAGTAATATATAATCACCTACACATTCATGTGAATGATAAAACATAACTATAGTCCAGAAAGAAGGAGGGAAGAAAAGGGAGAGGAGAGGAGTAGGGGAGGAGAGGGGAGAGGGGATTGTGAGGAGGGAGGGTATTTGGTGGGACCTCACCTAACGTGCATAATGCAATGGTATATTTCAAAACTATTAAGAATAGAGTATAAATGTCTTACCACAACAAATAAGTAAGCGAGATATTGGTTGTGTTAATCAGTGAGATGTAAGCATTTCACATTGTGTATCAAATCAGTACATTTTACCCCATAAATGCATCATTGTACACAGTTATGATTTAATGAAGAAAAAAAGTTTTAAGTGTAATACTATAATAATACTACTGTACTCTAAGCTACAGAAAATATTTGGCTCTTTCTTTTAATTTAAACAAACAAGACATAGGAACAGACTTATACAAAAAAGTTTAGATAGGAGACAAGAGAAAATTCTAAAAAGACTATTAAAGGTTAACACTCACTTCGTGTTGCAGCAACACTAGGCTAGTAGGAATGTAATCCTTATTTTGATCTTCTAACCAAGTCCACAATAATCTTTCCATTTCAATAACTAACTCACTATGCTGCTTAGTCTTCACTGATGCTTTCACTGGAGCACTGCCTGTCACATGCTCCATTATTCTCACTTTATCCTGTATGACTGCTCTGACAGTCGAGCGACTGAAGCCTACTGCTTTCCCAATGAATGAAGGTGTCTGGCCTTTCTCTGAATGTTTAAATATTTCTACTTCTTTCTTTCCATTGTAATCACCTGCAGGCTCACCTGGTCTTGCAGTGGATTTTCAGTTTGGAGGCATAGTCATGAGAGTAAACATAGACTCACAAAATGGAATAAAAATGTTAACACAAAAGTGATGCTGTACATATGTTTATATAAACAATGACACTAGCCTCTAGCTCAAAGATGCCATACCAGTGAACTGCTTATGCCATGTGGGTTTGTATTAATTATAAATTATCCTTATGGGCAGCCTTGGGGAATGTTCATAAATACAGAATGTTATAAGTTGGGTCATCTGTACGATGTTGGAAAAATCCATTTTGAAAAAAAATTAACTGAATTTCTGTTATAACATGTTATAAAAATTGGCCTCTGAATGATTCAAAGACCTAGATATGAAAATTCAAATGAGTATTATCTATCAAAATGAAGGGTTTTGTTCAAAGAAAAATCAGACAGATGATAGAACAGAAGTACTTGTAATGTCTCCAATTGACAAGGAACTAATATTTGGAATACGAAAAGAATATTTACGTAACAAGACCCCCCCCCACAAAATAGGAAAATGACCTTAAGAAGAAACCCTAGCATATTAAGAGATACTAAAACTCACAGGTAATTAGGGAAATGTATTATACTTTTAATATATCAGACTGGCAAAAGTTAGAAAACTGGTATTCCTATTCCTATCGCTGTATAACAAAATTACCACAAAACATAGTTGATTAAAATAGTAACAACCATCTTGTCACTTCTCGTGGTTTCTTGGAAGAGAGATTCAGTAAAGGTTTGATGGGGATGTTCTGGCCCAGAGTCAGAAGACGGCTGGAGCCAGAGAAGCTGTGGTTGACTGGGCATCTCTCTCTTGTCAAGTGGCCCTTCTCCTGGTGATCTATCACGTGGGCTAGTTTCTGACTCTTCACAGCATATTGGCCTCAGGGAAATCAGATGTCTGACATGGTATCTCAGGGCTCCAGGGCGAGTTTTCGGCAAGCAAGGTGGAAGCTGAACCACCTTTTAGCTGAACCACCTTTTATGATATGGCTTGAAAAGTTACAAAGTGTTACTTCTGCCATGTCCCTTTGACCAAAGCTGAGGGAGGAAAATTGGACTTCATTTCTCGATGGTGAGTGGCAAGTTTCTAGAAGACTATGCAGGATGGGAGATGGCAACCATCTTTTAAAAAAATGTAATCTACCACAGCTAGGTAATTCCAAGAATCAGGAGGCATGTGGCAAAACAGGGTATAGATTGGCACAGATATTCTGGCAAGCAACCTGGAAGTGCTAGATAAATTAAGTATATCTAAACCTTTTGATCCAGAACTCTCATTCCTGGATAGATGTCTCTGAAATTTTTTCTCACAATCTACCAGAGGACATGCACAAGGATGTTTATTACCATATTCTTTGAGGCAGCAGGGAGTTGGAGACAATCTATGTTTCATCAGGGGAATAAGTACAATGTGACAGATGCATGCTATGGATTACAGTGCGGTAGTTTGAAGCAATGTAGCATTTGTACACCCAGTAACATAAATAGAATATTAAAAATTATAATGAACTCTATCAGGAAGAAGGACACACCTATAACTTTGACTTAAATTATATAAAAGCAAACTATGTAACCAAATCATCTGTACCCCATAATATTCAAAAATGTTTTAAATGGTGCTAGAAAATAAGAAACAATAATATGCATAGCATACTATTAACATTCCTGTATATTAAAAATCTATGCACACAAAACAATATATATTTTTTCAAGAATACTTAGAAATGAAGGGTAGAGTTAAACTTATTAAATGTTTGCCTATGGGAAGGGAGAAGATTGGGAATAGGAACTAGAGTGGAGAAAAAGTAAGAAAATAAATGTAGTGATAAAGAAAACAAAAACATTGCATGGGCCAAGGGTATACCTTAACCTGAGCAGTATAATTAACTCTACCCTTGCCTCTGATTAAATAACAATCTCCAAACACAAAGCAAGGCTAGTTGTATAGGGCAGGATTCTATCCAAAAACCTAGAAACTCAGAGTGAAATGTTTGCCAACTTACAAATATTTCTGTAACTAAGTTTATTGATCTTTCAAAATATATTTTTAAATGTAGCCAATAATCTGGGCTTACTAAGAAATAAGTCCTCAGCCAGAAAAGCCTTCTCAGAAGTCTTCAATTTACATATGACATGGGTCTCCCTTTAATTAGGATTAGAACATGTGTATTTGAAAACATATTTCAACAACATGACAGTTCCTAAATATAGGGTGCTTAGGAAAAAAGAAATGAATGAGTTTTTTTAAAAAATAACTTTTAAAGTAAATTAAAATAGATACTTGCAAAATAGCAATGTACATTGTGTGAGAAAAAAAACATTAAGTGACTGCCTATGGGGAAATGAGAGTGTAGAATGTGGATAAAAGAAAAAAAAATAATGTATTAAGTTTTCAAATCTACATTTAGATTTTACATTATAAAACATAAATATCTTGCCAAATGATTACATTTCTAAGATAAAATAGTACATATTTGACCACTTGATGATTCCTATTTATAAAAATAAACATCTCTAACATTTCAGGAACTGAATCTGATTTAATGCAATAATGAAGCAACCACATGGCCAATGGCAAAATGCTGGGAAAGAGTCAAAGACATATAACTTTGATAACTGAGTTCAGTGTTGGCTGACTGGCTTGTGCCTTCCTTTGCTTGGCATTGTCTTTCAATAATGTAATCATAGCCATAAGACTTGAGATACTGTCACAGGAGACAGAGGGCTGAAGCCGAACTAAAATGCTATGAGCATGTTAGCCTTTTGGGGTGAAGGGAATATTAAAAAGTCAACCATGGCCCTAGGTTTCTACACCAGGATTCTACAAAATTAACAAAAAGGTAGTTTAATTTCCAATCCCAGAAGGCATTCTAATGAAACTGGCGGAAAAAAAAAAAAATAAGATAACCCTGCATCCCTCACTCCCTCCCATTGGAAACTTGAGGAAAAAATGAACTATTTGCATTTCACTCACTCACAGAAAATTTGTTTACTGGTTATGTACTTTCAAGGACTCCAAAGGTGGCAGGGGGGAACTAAAAAGAAAAACACAGATCTGAGTTAGCCATATTCACCCAGTTCTAAAATAATGCCATTGCAGCCCATTGCTTCCAAGCACTAATATTTGAACATTGACGAAGGCTCCAATGAACACAAGCAGATGGCAAGCTAGGAAATCCATCTTCTATTCTCAATGAAAACTGATCTTCTTGTGAGTGGTCTCACACTTTGGGTTATCTTTTTACAAAGACATAGCGATATTTAATAATTTCCCCCAAAGAGAAAAATAGTTTGGATTGGTAAAATGCATAAAGAAGAAAAACATTTTTTATAAATCTCTTTAAAGAAAATAAAGCAAGTTTCTACAAACTTTGTTTCTAGCTTGAATAATCTTACCTCCTATCCTTTAGCCTTTACTTGAATTTAATACACATAAGATCTCCTTGAGAAAAGATGCATCATGGGAAATTCAGTAACATGTTTCTCTCAGTCGATAGCTACAATTAGAGGAGTAATTCCACCAACAATTTCAGTAATAATACACTAATAAGTAGGCAATAGTTTTAATAACTATTTAAGTACCAGATACTTTCAAATACTGTACTCTATTAACTCCTCTAACCCTTATAACAACTTTATGAGGTTGGTGCCAGTGTTATCTCCATTTTACAGAACCTAAGAAACTGAGTAATTTGTTCAAGGTCACAGAGATAGCAAGTGGTAGCACTGGAATTCAAACATAGGCAGTCCAGCTTTAAAAACATACTTTTAAATCACAATTCAATATGACCTCATTAAAAAAAAAAACTACTACGAAGAATCCTCAAAGAACTCAAATTAGATCTCCCATTTGATTCTGCAATCCCATTACTAGGCATCTACCCAGAAAAAAAAAATCAATTTATTATAAGGACATTTGCACTAGACTGTTTATCGCAGCTCAATGTACAATCACCAAAATGTGGAAACAACCTAAATGTCCACCAATCCAGGAATGGGTTAGCAAGCTGTGGTATATGTATGCCATGGAATACTATTCATCCATTAAAAAGATGGAGATTTTACATCCTTTGCATTAACCTGGATGGAGTTGGAACACATTCTTCTTAGTAAAGTATCACAAGAGAGGAGAAGCAAGAATCTAATGTACTCAATTCTAGTATGAAGCCAGTAGATGATCTGATACATACTCTCATAAGAGAAAAACTCAATTCAAGGTAGGAGGCAGAGGAATGAGGGAACAGGGAGAGGGGAGGAAAGGGGGGGATGGAGGTTTACAGTGTATGACACACCTCTTGGAAGTAGGACAAAATTAAAAGAGGGAATTTACCAAACAAATGCAATAAGTGTAACCTAATGCTCTGTACCCTCAATGAACCCCACAATAAAAAAAAACTACCAGAAGAGAGAGAGCTGAAGCATCTGACTAATGTAAGTTGTTTTTATGATAGCCTTTGATTAATCAATAACATTCTTAATTTTTCTTTGTCTTCCATAATTACTGTTTGAATCATGTATCCCTTTTTGGAGAAGCTAGAGAATTCCTCTCCAGAAAGTTATTTTAAATTCCTAGTATTTATTTTTCTTATCTATAAAGATATGACAGGCTCACAATCTCTATTCTACAATTCCAAAATCCAAAATGCTCTGAAAACCAAAAGCATTTAAAAAAATTATTCAGCCAATTCATTTGACCTGACCTAAATTCACTTAACAATCTCCTCACCTTTCTTTCCTTGTCTTCCTATCCCATCTTATTATGTGAAGCTTTCTCTGGAGTCTCTTGCTGTGTCCAGACAGAGCCAGTGCCCCTAGCATGTCAAGTTCACCTTTGGCTATCTGAGACTAGGTTTAGGTTGACAGTCTTGTCCACCTACCTACTCTCTCCTCACTCTTTTAGTTAGAAGTCATCCACATGCTCTCCTCAGAGACCAAGAATAAATGAGGTTCAAATTCAGAGTTTAAGTTATCCAAAGTACAAAAATTGGTAAGGTATAACAAGGCAGAACATGGTCTTAGGGAACCCTCATAAAATAGTCCTGGATGCAATGGTATACAGGAAAAAAAATCACTTCTGTCTCTGAGACTAGCACTAATTAGTTTCAACACTTAATAAGGTGATAAGCCAGGGCATGAAATATCTCATGCAGGTGTATTTCTACAACCTGTACCAGATTGTTGGGCACTGACGGAAAGAATGACTGTAACAATCAGAATTTATTACAGAAGAGGAATTCCACGGTGAATATTCAACTAAGTCAGGTAGTTGGCAGCTCTTTTATCGAAAAATTATGGGTATTTTTTTCCTTAAGGAAAAACACTAAAATTATTCATAGTTGCCTTTAATAACTAAAGTATAAAAACATAGATAGGCTATAGTTTCATATGTAGTATTTTAAATACTATGTGGTATTTAAAATTTTGGATTTCTTCTAAAATGCAATAATTTTTGAATGGCATTTTGTTTTACAACCTAAATGTTTTCCTAATTAAGATACGGTGGTTTCAGTTTTCACACATCAGCATGAAAAGAATAAACTACCAAGTTTTCAAATTGTAAGTTTATTGTGGTACTCAATGCCCTTTTATTTTTAAACAGAGAGACAAATTAATGTCCTTTTTTTCAAGGAAGACATTGAGTAATAAGTAATCCCTGTTCATAAGTGAATGCCATGTAACAATAGCGTAAGTTGTAAGATTTAAAAGGCCTTTTGAGAGGTTGAACGCTGAATTTTTTCTTCAAGATACAGAAGTCATGTTTACCTTAGGGAGCAGTCATTCAAAAATTCAGCATCATACAAGATGGCAAATCCATAAGGCATAGTGATATATGAGATCAATCCTTTTAATGTTTCGCTAAATTAAAATATGCCATGCAGGGGCTCTTTACACTTTGAATTTAGTTTGCTCATCCATGAGAAACAAATGGAAATAAACCAGACAAATCTCTTTAATGTATTCAGTCGTTGCGTCTAATTCAGAGTTCACCCTCCTTTGCTATGATAAAATTATTTTGATGCTACATTTTCCTAAGCAATATGGCTGGTATCTATCCAATGGGTACAGTGATTCCATTCATTACGAGGCTTATCTACCCTAATTAAGTCACCTTATAAAGTCTTCTCTTTCTCTCCTTACTCCCACTTACCACTCTCACAGTAGAGAAAAACAGTTTTTATAATACAATAGAATGCCAATTTGAAAATGCCTTGTTTATATCTTTACGCGCATCGTTTATTTGTCATTTATGTCATAGTTCCACCACCACCATTTTCTCATTTCTGCCATGGTTTATTCTCTCATCTCTGGTCACACTTCAATGTGTCATATGGGTGACATAAAGCTGAAGTGGCTTAGTTTATAGACCATGAAATTTTGATGACAGTTAATTTTGCATGAAGATCAAGGAGCCAAAGCTACAAAAGTCATTCACAGAAAACGACTTTGCAAGTGGAAGGTTACTGTCTAGTCTAACTGGGCATAGCTCTTTCCCTGAGATTATTTCAAAGTGCATTATTCACAGCACACCACCTGTTTGTAAGAGTGTTTTCCTTTCCAAAATCTTTATAGTTTAAAAATGACAGCTTCTATATGATTTATTCATGTATTCAGTCATGGAAAACATAATATCCCTCTTTAAAATAAAGTTTGGATCTAACTGGATAATTAAACAGGTGAAAATCTGGGATTTTGCTTTTCACAACTATCAAATTTTGTTTTCCAAACACCCACAGGCTCATAAATTTCTGAAAGGCCCTGCGTAAGTCAGTATAACAGAACCAGATAGTAATTGCAGCCTAGTGACTCTCAAGATGCAATCAAATTACACTGATTCATTCATTCATTTATTCATTCACAAAAATTCTGTAGGTACAATAATAAGCAAACAAAACACAGACTATGCCCTTTGGGAAGTATCAGCCTAGTAAGGAAGAAATTTTTTCATCAGTAACATAAATGCATTTTATTAGGTATGTAAATTACTGCGTAACAAATTATTTCAGAACCTAGTAACCTAGAGTAAAAAGAATAATTTATTGTCTCCCAGTTTTTGAGTCAAAAATGGGGGGATGGCTTTGTTGGATAGTTTTAAATCAGGATCTCTCAGAAGGTTGGGGTCAAGATGTCAGTCAGGGCTATAGTCACTTATTAGGTTAACCAGAGATTTTAGTTTGCCTGAGATAATCCTGTTTAGGTCCCCTTTCTTGGAATAATTGTAATTAGCATTCTCTTTCATTTTCAAAACCGTCCTACACTGCACAGTACATTCATCACTGAACCAATTAAGAAGGTACATCCAGAGTAGACTGCTCCTAATATGAAAAAAAATCTGGTGTTTCAATTCCATAGCCTTTTATTCTTTCCCACCCTTTCCTTCCTTTCTGCTTCCAAGTTATTTCATCTTTTCATCAACTCTGAAAAAATAAAATATTCATCTAATAAATGCTTATTTGCTTAAGTTAGTGCAAATCAAGTTCTGTTGCTTATAAACAAAGAGTTCTAAACCAATGCAAACATGTTCCGATGATTTTGCTTTATGCTAATAGCAATATAAATGTATGGAAAGGTTTTACTTTATTTTATTTTTTATGGAAAGGTTTTAAATGTATTAGGGTGAAGGGAAGAATTAGATATGTGCTTCAAAACAATTGCTTAGTTGTTACAATGCAGAGAAATATTAGGGGAACAAGAATAGAAATGAGAAAGCTACTTAGCAGGTATCTACTCTCACTTAATAGTAGATAATGTTGTACACTAGAACATAGATTATGAGGAAAGAGATGTGATGGATTCAAGAGATCTAAGAAGTAAAATAGACAGGACCTAGTGGTGAATTAGAGGTAGGAGATGAAGGATACATCGATGTTGAGGATAATTCTTATCTTTCTGGTTTGTCCAGATGTGGATGTGGATGTGTGATGAGTTCATTCACTGCAACAGAAGACACAGGAAGAGAATTACACACGTAAGTTTGAGGTTTCTTTTAAATATTCTAGAAGGGAAATCAAGTAGACAGTTGAACATACATGAGGGAGAGCAACGAGGAACAGTCTGGGCTAAAGAGATATTTGCATGTTATCTGCCTATGGATAGTAGTAAAAACCATGAATTGGGTGCTTCTTAACCCTGGATAAACATCAGAATCACCTGACAGTTGTTTTTGTACAAAAGCTGATGTCCAGGCCCAGAGATTTTAATTTAATTGGTTGGGGTATGACCACTACTTTTTAAACACCTCTCCATAATTTTAATAATTACCCAGGGTTGAGAACTACTGCAGAGTTAGCAAACAGAAAGAGAAGGGCTAAGACTGAATATTGAAAAACTTCAATATCATCTGTCCAACTAGGAGAAGATAAGCTGTCAAATGAGACAGAGAGTAAATAGCCAGAAAGGTAAGGATAAAACAAACAATAGGAGATGTTAGCATAAAAACATCTTTTATGAGTGTTTCAATAGGGAGGAAATGGTCAATCTTGTCCAATAACTGTTGAGAAGTAAACTCAGATGAGAACTAAGAAATATCTATCATATTTAGGGACATAGAATTTATTGAGAAATATTTCAGTTTATTGATTAGACTGAAAGCTAGATGGAAGTGGCCTGGACAATCGGTTGGTGGTGAAACAATGGAGAAAGATGACAGAGACATCTCTTAGATGGAGAGGCATGGGGTGGTAGCTAGAGATGGCTGAGTAATCAAGTAAGGTCTTTCACTTTATTACACATAATAACTTGACTTGATTTAAAAATAAATGCAATGTATCCAAATTCCAGAAATAAAAAAATACACAAGAAAGGAATAAATCCGGGTGGTACCTATGGCTCAAAGGGGTAGGGTGCCGGCCCCATATGCCAGAGGTGGCGGGTTCAAACCCAGCCCTGGCCAAAAACTACTAAAAAAAAAAAATCACATGGAAATGAATAAATCCAAAATAATGTAAAGATTCTCAAAAGTTGGGACCTAGGTGGGATCCTAAGAATAAGGGAAAGGCTTAACTCTACATAAAGAGACCATCTTCTCCACAAATCTAGCAGGGAAGACAAGTGTGGAAGAGCGAAGCAGCGACTATATTGTGAACTGAAAATATAAGAAAATTCTAATTCGATGATGATTTTTTCTCTAAAGTAGAAGGCAAGGTATAGATTTAAAATAGGGTGGGAGGGATTTGTGATAGGCAAAAGTGTGGAGAGAATGACAAACTATTGGAATGGTTTTTGCGGAGAGCATGGGAATGAGCTGAGAAAGCAAATAGAATTGTCAAGAAGTATGGAGGATCCTTCAAGGAAAGTTATCATTCATTTATAGAAAAACAGTGTAAGAACTGAGTTCATCCAGAGGTGGATTTTTTTCCTAGTAAATGTAACAAAAAGAAGGGAGACAAGGGAGACCTCTTGGGTAATGGAACGAAGAGATATGGAAATGATGTGAAGAGAGAAAGAAAAAATGAGAACACTAATTGACTTGAAAAAAGACAGAAGCCTTGATAGGGCCCTGAGGGTCCTCAAACTACAGCCCGTGGGCCACATGAGGCGGTGTGACTGTATTTGTTCCCATTTTTTTTTTTTACTTCAAAATAAGATATGTGTAGTGTGCATAGGAATTTGTTCATAGTTTGTTTTTGTTTTTTTAAACTATAGTCTGGCCCTCCAACAGTCTGAGGGACAGTGAACTGGCCCCCTGTTTAAAAAGTTTGAGGACCCCTGGTTAATTTGAATAAATTTTTAATTAACTTCAGTAGTACTGCATCCAAAATACTAATATTTAATTTCATCAGTGGAAAGGCTTTCCTGTTTTGACTATGGCAGTACAAAAAGAGAATGGGACAGAGAATCTTTATTATTTTACATCCCAAACTAATGGAGTTCTAAATCTTTTGATCAGGAAACGTAAAGGAAGAAACAGTAAGAATAAAAGGAAATATTAAAGTCCTGTAATTTCAACTGGAAAATTCTGAATTAAACTAAGTGTAAAACAAAAAAATGGCTGCAGAATATTGTGGTGCTATAAGCATTGTGGTGCTATAAGCAGACACATAGTCCATCAGTCAGCCACTAAATATGCATGATGCTCCTGTGGAGCTCCTAGTTACAAGGCTTGCTGTAAGAAATTGATACAGAACCTCTTATCCCAACATGGACATATTTAAGAATCTATCCAGGAACCTAGATGTCAGAGCCTTCCCAGGGCCTGACGCCACTAAAATGAAATAACATGCTATATATCAAGCTGTACCTCTAAGATCCAGAATAGTTCTAGAGCTTCTTTGACAGGTGTGTTTCCTAAATAGTCAGACTCAAGAGATTATCAGTGAGTCTAGGGAAAGGATGGTTAATCATTGGTTGATAATAAATATGTTCATACAATTTTCTACATGCCAGTCATAGTACTAGGCACTAGAGATACTATATTTGCAAAAAAAAAAAAGATTCCTTTCTTTAAGGAGCCTGAAACATATGCAAGAACACAGATATTAAACAATTACTAATACTGAGGTAAATAATTAAGTTTGACAAAAAGCTACAGTGAAAGAAATCTGCATTTAATAGTTATTTAGGAATATTTGGGGTCTATTAGTCCCATAGTAGAGTGAGAAGGTGATAGAAAAGAATAATTCAACAATACTAGCACTTTGGGAAGCCAAGGTGGGTGGATTGCTTGAGCTCAAGAGTTAGAGACCAGCCTGAGCAAAAGCGAGACCCCATCTCTAAAAATGGCCAGGTGTTGTTGTTGGTGCCTATAATCCCAACTACTCGGGAGGCTGATGCAAGAGGATCACTCAAGTCCAAGAGTTTGAGGTTGCCATGAGCTATGACACCAAAGCATTCTACCAAAGGTTACAGAGTGACATTCTGTCTCCAAAAAGAAAAAAAAGAAGAAGAATTCAACAATGTTGCTTAGATTTGGGGATCAGGCAACTTGCAGGCCTGTGTGGCAATTTTTCCCCATGATATATTTTTATTTTTTCATTTCAGATTAATATGAGGGTATAAATGATAAGGTTGCATCATTTGTGTTTCTAAGGTAAATTTCAAGTTGTAGTTGGGCCCTTCATCCAGGGCTGTGTGTTTGTGTTGCTATAATGGAATACTTGAGGCTGGGTAATTCATGTTAAAAAAAAAAAAAAAGAGGCTCATGGTTCTGCATACTGTACAAGAAGCATGGCACTGGCATCTGCTTCCGGAGAGGGCTACAGGCTGCTTCCATGCATGGCAAAAAGGGAGGGAGAAAAGGCATATGCCCATCACACAGTGAGAGAGGAAGCAAGCAATAGAGAGTGGAGAAAGGTGCCAGGTTCATTCTAACAGCCACCTCTCAGTGAGCACTCATGGGAACCAACAGAATGAGAACTCACTCACCACAAAGACAGCATCAAGCCATTCATGAGAGATCTGCCCCCATGACCCAAACACCTCCCAATAGGCCCAACCTCCAACACTGGATATCAAATTTCAACATGAGACTTCGTAGGGGTCAAACTACATCCAAACCATAGCAAGATACATGGTACACAGTTAGATAAACTCAGAAAAAAGATTGGAACCAGAAAGATAGACTTTCTCCTAGTTGCCCCTTTGCTCAAATGATTTGCAGATCTAACAACAGCTACAATTAGTGCCCAATTGATGAAGATAAGAAAAGGAAGAAGAGGCCAGGAGAGGTGGCTCACACCTGTAAACCTAGCACTCTGGGAGGCCAAGGTGGGTGGATTGCCTGAATTCACAGGTTGGAGACCAACCTGAGCCAGAGCAAGACCTCATCTCTAAAAATAGCTGGGTATTGTGGAAGGCACCTGTAGTCCCAGCTGCTCGGGAGGCTGCGGCAAGAGAATCGCTTGAGCCCAGGAGTTGGAGATTGCTGTGAACTAAGACACCATGGCACTCTACCAGGATGACAAAGTGAAACTGTCTCAAAAAAAAAAAAAAAAAGAAAAGAAAGAGATGCACTCACTCAGAATTCCTTTCACCACATTCCAGTCTAGAGAAAAAAAATTATAACAGAAGGAGGCAGAGCAAGATGGCGGCCGAGTAACAACTTCCTTGCATCTGGGCACCATGAGTCTGGGGAGATAGGACTCCAGGCATCTCTGGCTGGTGGGATCTGCCTATCATCACCCCTGTGAGGATACAGGGAGTCAGCGAGAGACTTCTGGATCCCAAGAGGAGGACTAAAACAGTGGAAAAACGGCAAGTGGTCGCGTGTGTTCAATCTGTCTAAACCGGCCCGCAACTGTAAGTTCAGTAGCAGCGAGACTGCAAACCAGAAAGGCCTTACCTGTGAACTGTTTTGGTGTCTTTGGACTTGGCACTCAGTTGAACTGCCTTGGGGAGAGCCTGAGCGGGAGTGTGGAGAATTTTGGCCATTGTTTAGGGCCCCAATCTGAGCCACTGGGCCAGACGGAGCTAATAGTGTTTGGCTGTGGGTCACAGGTAGCCATTGTGAGCAATCTGCCCTGGCAAGCTCCGCCCTCAGGGTCGCAGAGCTAGAATCGGGTGGGAGCTGGTAACCCAGTGACCAAGTAGCCTAAGGGTGGGGTCTGAGCCACCTTGCAGCCCTAACCCTCAGGGGCAGAGTGAGACTGGTTTTGGCACACTGGGTAAGTGGATAGCCACTTTAGCAGTGATTCCAGATACAAGCACTTTCCTGGGAAACCTTCTGCTAAGCAAGTTTACAAGTTCAAAGTGCCTTTTAAGTGGGCTGAAGAGAGATTTAGGGTGTCTACCTGCTGGGGTTTGAGAAATCAGCAGCCTCCAGTCGTATCAGAACTGTGATTAACATCTCATACCCCAGAAGACCACGTGTTGCCCAGACAATATTCAACAACATATACATACTGCTTTGTTTTTTCTGTTTTTTTTTTTCTTTTTTCTTTTTTTGGTTTGGTTGTTTTTTTGTTCATTTTGATGTTGTTGATGTCGTTTTGTTTTTTAATTTCAACCTTTTCCGTACAGATCTGTTTTCTTTCTCAATTTTTCTAGTTTAATTATAATTTCCCATTGCTGCCTTGCTTAATAACTAGAACTTCATTTTTGCTAGTGTTTCTACTGCTATTATTTGGTTTTTCACTGAATATTATCCCGTAAAGTTTTCTGTTTGCTTGTTTTGGTCTGACTTATAGCATTTTTGTCTTTCCTCTCTACTTGGTGGAGGTGGGGTACTGTGTCTGATCAGGTTAGCAAAGAGCTGCTGACCTCAAGGGAACCACCCAACTGGGCACCCCCAGAAGGTGGTTTCTTTTTAAGATTGTGTCAAAGTACCCTACTGTACACCTATATTGCTCCGTCTCCCTCTTTCTGTGCCTCTCTTCTTTTTGTCCATATTCCTTTTACCCATCCCCTCTCCTTTCTCTATTTTTTTTTTCTTTTCACTCGGTCCTCCTTTCTTTCATCCCTTTCTTGCTGTTCAACATTCTCACCCTTCTGGTCCTGTACCAAAAGGACTCATCTAACCCTTAGTCCACAGGCACGAGAACTTAAAGAGCAAGAGAAAGTGAAAGGAAAATTAGGGCAAGGAAACAGATAAAAGAAATCACTCATGAGGAAGATCAGCAGAAAACTCCAGGCAACATGCAGAACCAGTCCAGAACAACCCCGCCAAGGGACCATGAGGTAGCCACTACAGAGGATTCCACCTATACAGAAATGTTAGGAATGACAGAAAGGGAATTTAGAATACACATGATGAAAACAAAGAAAAAATTATGGAAATAATGAAGGAAACTGCAAATAAAGTGGAAAATAACCAAAAGGAAACCCAAAAACAGAATCAAATAAGAGATGAACAATATAAAGAATACAAAAAGGATATAGCAGAGCTGAAGGTACTGAAACAGTCAATTAGGGAACTTAAAGATGCAATGGAAAGTATCAGCAACAGGTTAGACCATGCAGAAGAAAGAATTTCAGAGGTAGAAGACAAAGTTCTTGAGATAACTCAGATAGTAAAAGAGGCAGAAAAGAAGAGAGAGAAAGCAGAACGTTCACTCTCAGAATTATGGGACTTTATGAAGCGTTCCAACATACGAGTTATAGGAATTCCAGAAGGGGAAGAAGAATGCCCCAGAGGAATGGAAGCCATACTAGAGAATATTATAAAAGAAAATTTCCCAAATATCACCAAGGATTCTGACACACTGCTTTCAGAGGGATATCGGACCCCAGGTCACCTCAACTCTAACTGAGCTTCTCCAAGACACATTGTGATGAACCTGTCCAAAGTCAAGACAAAAGAAAAGATTCTGCAAGCTGCCACGAGTAAGCGCCAGTTGACCTACAGGGGCAAATCCATCAGAGTGACCGCAGACTTCTCTAATGAAACTTTCCAAGCAAGAAGACAATGGTCATCTACCTTTAATCTACTTAAACAGAACAATTTTCAGCCAAGAATTCTGTACCCTGCTAAGCTAAGCTTCAAAATTGACGGAGAAATCAAATCATTTACAGATATACAAACATTGAGGAAATTTGCCACAAGACCAGCTCCACAGGAAATACTTCAACCTGATCTGCACACTGACCACCATAATGGATCAGCAGCAAAGTAAGAACTCAGAAATTAAAGAACAGAACCTAACCTCCACACAGATGCAAAAGATAAAACTAAGCAATGGACTCTCACAAAATAAGATGAATAGAATACTACCACACTTATCAATTATCTCAATAAATGTTAATGGCTTGAATTCCCCACTGAAGAGACACAGATTGGCTGACTGGATTAAAAAACACAAACCATCCATTTGCTGTCTGCAAGAAACACACCTGGCTACAAAAGACAAATTAAAACTCCGAGTCAAGGGTTGGAAGACAATTTTTCAGGCAAATGGAATTCAGAAGAAAAGAGGAGTTTCAATCTTATTTTCAGATTCATATGGATTTAAAGCAACTAAAGTCAAAAATGGCAAAGATGGTCACTTTATCTTGGTCAAGGGAAAAATACAACAAGAAGATGTTTCAATTCTAAATATTTATGCACCCAATTTAAATGCTCCCAGATTCTTGAAACAGACCTTACTCAGTCTGAGCAATATGATATCTGATAATACCATAATCACAGGGGACTTTAACACTCCTCTTACAGAGCTAGACAGATCCTCTAAATAGAAATTAAACAAAGATATAAGAGATTTAAATGAGACCCTAGAACAACTGTGCTTGATAGGCGCATATAGAACACTCCACCCCAAAGATAAAGAATATACATTCTTCTCATCACCCCATGGAACATTCTCCAAAATTAATCATATCCTGGGACACAAAACAAATATCAACAGAATCAAAAGAATTGAAATTTTACTTTGCATCTTCTTAGACCATAAGGCACTAAAGGTGGAACTCAACTCTAACAAAAACGCTCGACCCCACCCAAAGGCATGGAAATTAAACAATCTTCTGCTGAATAACAGATGGGTGCAGGAAGAAATAAAACAGGAAATCACTAACTTCCTTGAGCATAACAACAATGAAGACACAAGCTACCAAAACTTGTGGGATACTGCAAAAGCAGTTTTGAGAGGAAAATTCCTCGCTTTAGATGCCTACATTTGAAAAACAGAAAGAGAGTACATCAACAATCTCACAAGCGATCTTATGGAATTGGAAAAAGAAGAACAATCTAAGCCTAAACTCAGTAGAAGAAAAGAAATCTCCAAAATCAAATCAGAGACAAATGAAATTCAATACAAAAGAATCATTCAGAAAATTAATGAAACACAGAGTTGGTTTTTTGAAAAAATAAATAAAATAGATAAACCATTGACCAGACTAACGAGGAATACAAAAGTAAAATGTCTAGTAACCTCAATCAGAAATGATCAAGGGGAAATAACTGATCCCACAGAGATACAAGAGATCATCTCTGAATACTACCAGAAACTCTATGCCCAGAAATTTGACAATGTGAAGGAAATGGATCAATATTTGGAATCACACCCTCTCCCTAGACTCAGCCAGGAAGAAATAGAGCTCCTGAACAGACCAATTTCAAGCACTGAGATCATAGAAACAATAAAAAATCTGAACAGACCAATTTCAAGCACTGAGATCAAAGAAACAATAAAAAATCTTCCAACTAAAAAATGCCCTGGTCCAGATGTCTTCACTCCAGAATTCTACCAAACCTTCAAGGAAGAGCTTATTCCTGTACTGCAGAAATTATTCCAAAAAACTGAGGAAGAAGGAATCTTCCCCAACACATTCTATGAAGCAAACATCACCCTGATACCAAAACCAGGAAAAGACCCAAACAAAAAGGAGAATTTCAGACCAATCTCACTCATTAATATAGATGCAAAAATTCTCAACAAAATCCTACACAATAGATTACAGCTTATCATCAAAAAAGTCATTCATCATGATCAAGTAGGCTTCATCCCAGGGATGCAAGGCTGGTTTAACATACGCAAGTCCATAAACGTTATCCACCATATTAACAGAGGCAAAAATAAAGATCACATGATCCTCTCAATAGATGCAGAAAAAGCATTTGATAAAATCCAGCATCCTTTTCTAATTAGAACACTGAAGAGTATAGGCATAGGTGGCACATTTCTAAAACTGATTGAAGCTATCTATGACAAACCCACAGCCAATATTTTACTGAATGGAGTAAAACTCAAAGCTTTTCCTCTTAGAACTGGAACCAGACAAGGTTGTCTTCTGTCACCTTTACTATTCAACATAGTGCTGGAAGTTCTAGCCAATACAATTAGGCAAGACAAGGAAATAAAGGGAATTCAAATGGGAGCAGAGGAGGTCAAACTCTCCCTCTTTGCTGACGACCTGATCTTATACTTAGAGAACCCCAAAGACTCAACCACAAGACTCCTAGAAGTCATCAAAAAATACAGTAATGTTTCAGGATATAAAATCAATGTCCACAAGTCAGTAGCCTTTGTGTACACCAATAACAGTCAAGATGAGAAGCTAATTAAGGACACAACTCCCTTCACCATAGTTTCAAAGAAAATGAAATACCTAGGAATATACCTAACAAAGGAGGTGAAGGACCTCTATAAAGAAAACTATGAAATCCTCAGAAAGGAAATAGCAGAGGATATTAACAAATGGAAGAACATACCATGCTCATGGATGGGAATAATCAACATTGTTAAAATGTCTATACTTCCCAAAGCAATCTACCTATTCAATGCCATTCCTATCAAAATACCAACATCATACTTTCAAGATTTGGAAAAAATAATTCTGCGTTTTGTATGGAACTGGAAAAAACCCCGTATAGCTAAGGCAGTTCTTAGTAATAAAAATAAAACTGGGGGCATCAGCATACCAGATTTTAGTCTGTACTACAAAGCCATAGTGCTCAAGACAGCATGGTACTGGCACAAAAACAGAGACATAGACACTTGGAATCGAATTGAAAACCCAGAAATGAAACAAATATCTTACAACCACCTAATCTTCGATAAACCAAACAAGAACATACCTTGGGGGAAAGACTCCCTATTCAATAAATGGTGTTGGGAGAACTGGATGTCTACATGTAAAAGACTGAAACTGGACCCACACCTTTCCCCACTCACAAAAATTGATTCAAGATGGATAAAGGACTTAAATTTAAGGCATGAAACAATAAAAATCCTCCAAGAAAGCATAGGGAAAACACTGGAAGATATTGGCCTGGGGAAAGACTTTATGAAGAAGACTGCCATCGCAATTGCGACAACAACAAAAATAAACAAATGGGACTTCATTAAACTGAAAAGCTTCTGTACAGCTAAGGAGACAATAACCAAAGCAAAGAGACAACCTACACAGTGGGAAAGGATATTTGCATATTTTCAATCAGACAAAAGCTTGATTACTAGGATCTATAGAGAACTCAAATTAATCCACATGAAAAAAGCCAACAATCCCGTATATCAATGGGCAAGAGACATGAATAGAACTTTCTCTAAAGATGACAGACGAATGGCTAACAAACACATGAAAAAATGTTCATCATCTCTATATATTAGAGAAATGCAAATCAAAACAACCCTGAGATATCATCTAACCCCAGTGAGAATGGCCCACATCAGAAAATCTCAAAACTGCAGATGCTGGCATGGATGTGGAGAGAAGGGAACACTTTGACACTGCTGGTGGGACTGCAAACTAGTACAACCTTTCTGGAAGGAAGTATGGAGAAACCTCAAAGCACTCAAGCTAGACCTCCCATTTGATCCTGCAATCTCATTACTGGGCATCTACCCAGAAGGAAAAAAATGCTTTTATCATAAGGACACTTGTACTAGACTGTTTATTGCAGCTCAATTTACAATCGCCAAAATGTTGAAACAGCCTAAATGCCCACTAACCCAGGAATGGATTAACAAGCTGTGGTATATGTATACCATGGAATACTGTTCAGCCATTAAAAAAAATGGAGACTTTACATCCTTCGTATTAACCTGGATGGAAGTGGAAGACATAATTCTTAGTAAAGCAGCACAAGAATGGAGAAGCATGAATCCTATGTACTCAATTTTGATATGAGGACAATTAATGACAATTAAGGTTATGCGGGGGGGAGGAAAAGCAGAAAGAGGGAAGGAGGGAGAGGGGTGGGGCCTTGGTGTGTGTCACACTTTATGGGGGCAAGACATGATTGCAAGAGGGACTTTACCTAACAATTGCAATCAGCGTAACCTGGCTTATTGTACCCTCAATGAATCCCCAACAATAAAAAAAAGAAGAAGTTCAAAACCACAGTAAGTACAAAAAAAAAAAAATTATAACAGAGGCAATAGGTACCTTTGATAATCCTCCACATGTCACCATGGAATCCCTTCTAAAACACACTTAGGTTTATGACATTAGCTTACTGTTCATCCACAGGATGAAATCCTAGCTTTTAACTATAGGCTTCAGATCATTTATCATCTAGCTTCATTTAGTTCTATTCCCCTCCATAAGCTCCAGAACACATTCCATGTGACACACACTTTTTTTCTACAACCACATCAACCTAGAAGTAGCCCATTTAACAGCATATGTTGACATTTTTTTCCTCAAATACCTTTTGTCTCCTTTCTCAGCCTGGAAAACTTCCACTCTTCCCTCAAGATCCCACTTGCTTCATTTATTCACTTATTCGATAAACATTTTGAGCCCTTCCTGCATGACACACACTGTTAGATGTTTGGCATATGGAGCCATACACACACACAAAAATATTATCCGCCTACCTCATGTTATATGCAGCATACCAGAAAAAGACACAGAGGAAAGTGCCATATCAAAGTTTCTCCTCATTGGAAACTGATAAAAATCTTTATCTATATATTTTTTATTTTACTTCATTGCTGATAGGCTCTAGGTCCATATTCTCCTTGGCATGTCCAAACTTTGCTGATCCTTTTTCGTGAGTTTTGCCTCATATTGGTCTGCCCAGGTATAACATTTTTGTTTAGCTGGTCATTTAATCTCATTATTTGCTTTTTTAATTACTCAAAATTCACTCTGGTTCCTATGAAGCTTTGGCAATTCCAACATACAGTAAAATGGCTGACATCACTTGTCTAAAACTGGTCTCTTTTCCTGTCTGAAAAACTGCACTTCTGGGTGTGTGTGCCCCTGTTTTCTGTCTTCTAAATATTCTGAATTTCTCAGGTTTTATTTTTTTAGGATTAACAAAGAATTTCCTCATTGGACACACACATGGACTACCTATATTTCCACATGTCAATAACCCATTATTTCCTGTGTAACCTTTTATTGACCTGTCTACAATACCGCATATGAGCCATCACTTTCTCCTCCCTCTAGTAACATCATCTTTGTGTCAATTAATTCAACATACCTTGGTCCTTCCACATGCCCACCTTGTACTCCCTACATTGGCCTAAAACACATTATGGTGCCTTACTTCTTAGCATCAAACTTTAGAGGGCCCTATTTCATCATAAAAACCAGACACAAAAGCCAGATACAAAGTGAACTGACATCAGTCTGTATTATTTTTAAGTTATTGTCATATTAGAAAAGGTTCTTTGTTTCTAGGTTGCTTGAGAACCCTGAGCTATCAAATAAATGAGAGATTAGATATGTGACAAAGATCATCTTATCCATGCATAGTAGAAACCAAAGCCTATATGTCATCAAATGAACTTCTTGGGATTTTAAGAACATTTATCTCTCAAGGACATTGACATTATGTATTTTTTAATGTGTCTGGAAATGAAACTACTATGGAGCTGAACTTATAGAATTGTAGACAGGAGTTCTTCCTATCAGTCTAGTTATGTGAGAAACTTACAAAGACATGGAATTGATAGGACAATTATAAACAACGTAAGTAATTTACAGAACAGAAAGTAACAATTTTGAAGGTCAAATGTGACCCTTCCTAAATAAGTGAGAATGTAGAAATCAGAGAAAGGGACATGTATGGATAAAGAGATTTGTTTAAAGACAAAAGCCAAAATTCTTTATGAAAGTTCAAGTTGATTTCCTTCAGTTTCTGATTCTCAACAAAACCAATAATCCTTAATAAAAAAAATCTAAGGCTTATTAATTAGTTAGAAGAGGTACTATTATGGTCAAGATCATGGAATTAATCCCCTGAACCGAGGATGAATTTCATTCTGCTTCAAAACTACACCCTGCATTGAGTCAGCCATCTTTAAATTACATAGCTTTGACAATTAAAAAACCTGGATAGGACTATCTGAATGATCTAAATTTCTCCTGCTTGGCAGGAGAAATGCTCAAAGCACACACTCCTTAATACAGTGTTAATAAAAGAGGAATATAGAAACAAATTTTAAAAATGGTCTATCCACACATAAAGTAGTCATTTTATATAAGCAGTAGAAGTGATAATAATTAAAAGTATATACCTGCAGAAAAATGTTTATTGTTTCATGCTAACTAATAGAAACAATGAACATACACTATTATTACAAATATTTTTGATGTATATATATATTCTCACTTTATATATTTATATATTCAGATAAGAACTAAAAGGTCATCTACAAATATGAAACTGTAAGTTCTGGTTCAGGGGAGACTTATGGGTATTGCTCTCTGTTTTCTATAATTATTATAGAACTATTACTGTGTATGAAAAATAAGCAACAGCATGCCAAAACGATGGGGCTACAGGGGCAATATCTTTATATATAGTAGACAGTGTTTTATTATTGCCAAGGGAAGAATGCTATCATTCTACTTCCTTCTAAACTTTGTTTTAATTAAAAGGGGAGAGTGATCCTACAACAGTCTAAGACCAAAGAAATGTCAGCTCAGCATTTGTGGAAAATGCTAAGACTAGAGGCCGATGATGAATTAGCCTAATTCAGAGATTAATAACATTACTGAGTGAACTGTCATCTCGTTTCTTACATGCAATGTGTCTCAGAGGAGCAAATACAGATAGATGCAGTGGAGAATTTCTACCTCTGATTACCAAAATGGCTGAAGCATTCATGATAGTTTATAATCAGAGACCTAGATTTTATTAGCTTGGGCTATCAAGAGTGTTCAAGGAATACTAAAATCTCACTAGAAAGAAAACCTTTGAATTGGTGGATGTAAGGTTGATAGCACTGAGAATGAGGAATCTAGGTTCTTGTAGGAAGACAGAAAACAATGGAAAGATGAGCAAAAGAAATGTCATTTTTATTGTCTAGATATACTTACTAGAATTGGCATACCATAGGTGTGGTAAATCAATAGGATTGTTTTGCTCCCCGTGTTTAATTTTGGAAAAGCATTTAAAACTCTAGATTAGGGCGGTGCCTATGGCTCAGTCGGTAAGGCGCCGGCCCCATATACCGAGGGTGGCGGGTTCAAACCCGGCCCTGGCCAAACTGCAACCAAAAAATAGCCGGGCGTTGTGGTGGGCGCCTGTAGTCCCAGCTACTCGGGAGGCTGAGGCAAGAGAATCGCTTAAGCCCAGGAGTTGGAGGTTGCTGTGAGCTGTGTGAGGCCCCGGCACTCTACCGAGGGCCATAAAGTGAGACCCTGTCTCTACAAAAATAAATAAATAAATAAATAAAACTCTAGATTAGCATCCACAAAACTTATATTTCATAATAATACTGAGAACTAAATTTTATAGAACACTTCATAGTGTTTAAAATGCATTCACTTATTTTATCCCCCATGATCATGATCGTGCATGAACCCTTTCAGGAGGTAAGGCAAGTATTATTATTCACATTTACACATGGGAGAAGCAGACTTTAACGGATTAGCTGCCACTCAACTAGAAAATGGCAGGATCCAAACTTAAATTCAAGGAATCTGACTCCAAACCATCTGCAGGTCTTGCTGCTTCCCACAAATAACATTAAAGCAAATAAAGATGAAAGCTAGCTTTCAGCAAAATTCATATTTAAGACACAGCTTTGACTCTCTTCTCCACTCTCTTCCTACAGAGTTCCTATGCTGTCAGTTCCTGTGCCCCCACTCTAAAGGAAGGAAATTCATTCATTCATACTAATGTCTTAGAAAGGTACTGACTATGCCCCACAGTTCATTTTTGTACGAAGAATGCTAGGAAAGAACATTCTTCAAAATATGAAATAAACTACTGGTAGAATTTCTAAAACTTAAAAACAAAGGGGAAAAATACTTTGGGGGCCTTCAAATCATACCACTGCAGTACCATTTATTCTACTTACTGGGTGAGGCTGATAATATAAAAAAAAAAATCTCACCAATTCGGGATGCCAGGTGTGGTAAAGTGCAGACAGGACAGAAATGTTTCCCTCTGCCAATACAAGCTATTTGATCTAGAATAAACAAGATCAAATGACTCTAAGCCTCAATTTCTTCATCTGAAGAATGGAAGTCTTTATTTACAGTGTGGGAGTGAAGATAAAATGAGATAAAACTTCATTTCAAGAAAGGGGTGATCATCATTCTTAATATTTTTAGCTGGTTGCTTTTACAGGCTTTTATCCTCCAAAATCAAGTTACTTCCTCTATCAATGTTGTTATTCTAGAAGCAGCCTCATAAATTTTACAATTTACTGTTAGCATTACAAAGAATGAGCAACTCATCTACTGTAATGACTGTGTTATAAAATCCATTTTTATAACTTTGAGAATTATCTAGGAAGCTCCGGAATTAGCATGACTCCAAAGTATTCAAAACATGGGGTTTTATTTTGCCTTCTAATCACAAAGAAGACACTTAGCATATTTAGAAAAACATAACACCACTAGTGATTCAGATAGATCCACATGGATATTATGGGTAAGTATCACACATACACACACATCCAGCTTCTAAAGCACAAATCAATCACGTTTATTCATTCCGTCCCATTTTCATGTTAATTATGTTTCAACAATCCTTAAGGCACACGTCTGGCAATTTGTCTTGGAATGTTAATGTCCTCCAACTTTAATGGTACCTGGTTATCTGCCGGTGCAGTGTAGATTTGACAGGCCCAGGTGGATCATCCTATCCTGCAATTTCTTTCTTCTTGTGGCCAGCACAACTCTTGTAGCTTGGGGTAAACACTGTTTCTAACTACCATCCCTGTAGGAGATAAAAATGCAAATATTCCTTGAGGCAATTATCATCTTTTATCATACCTTGGCCTTAACCCACATGATCTTCTCAGCTCTTAACAAAAAGTGATGTCCTGTGACAATGAGACATAGATAGGTACATTTGAAATTTGGAGATTAGCATGTTATCTGGAATGCAAGAGTGGGTACACATGAGTATTAAAGTGAAGGGGCAGCAAAAGAGGATATCCTTAAATCTCACATCTACATATATATTTCCTTCCTACTCAGCATCTACTCCCTATCCCACCTTTCAAACAAGCGTCCAACTCAGTACCTTCCCACTTTGTGTGCTTCAGGGGAAGCTGACTCCACCCCAGGTCCTGAAACAGACTGATCTGGACTAAGAATAATCTAGTTTTTCTCCTTGCAAGTGATTGGTTCAGAAATGACCATGTGATTTATTAAGGGCCTATGAGATTTCCGATGAGAAGCCTTTGTGAGGAGAGGGGGTTGTGACCCAGATTAATCATTCTTCATTTTTCTAAGAGAACTGTCAGAGAAACTATTCCTTCTCTTCCTTTGGCATGCTGTCACACATAAACATGAGATCCAGTCAGAGGAAGAAGTCAACACTTGAAAGGAGGCAGAGTGAAGAGGATCACAGGGAAATGGATCCAAAGCAAGTAAATGAAATGTCCTGAAACCCATCTTACCACTAGATTTCTCTATATGGGAAACAGTACAATTCTTCACCTTGTAGGCCAGGTGCAGTCAGGTTTTCTGTGACTTCCTGCCCATATTACTCAAATAATATGAAGCCTAAGGCAAATGTTGTGTTGTGTGGGTCCCACAGCCACTGAGCTCTAAGCGGACATATAAAAAAATTGCAGGCATCTACACCATCTGTCACTTAGTATAAGTAAAAGCTAGACAGAGAAAAGACTTGGACATGTGACTGTCCAAGGCACTGCCATGCAACTGACAAAATCTAGGTTGAAATATTCCTATCTCTCCTCTTCTGACAGTTTTCTTCCCTGGATTGCATTTTTTCACCATTAAGATGATCTAAAAATGAGGGAAATGTTCTACAAAAATGTCACCTTCATTTTGCAATAATTTGAATACATAATTATTCATCCATCTAAGAAAAACAATCCATCTTAGAAAATTAATTATTGAGTGTATAAAGTGCTTTCATTCTTAGAATCCATAATGTGAATTGGCTGGATGATAATTAATGCTTTCTAGCATGATTCTTATAAAGGTGTCTCTCCAATCAGATCTGACAGCCTACTTGCCCAACTTGGCTCTTACACCTTCAAGATCTTAATGAAATAAAAGTGAACTTCAAAGTTATTCCAAACAAAAATGCAAAATTAAATATACTCTTCCTATCTGATATTTAAAATTTATATTTACCTAACTAACATTGCTAATATCGTTAACAGGGAAAAAAGAATAATTCTTAAACTGTTCTTGCCCACAAAGGTATCCATTAATCCCTTCCTAAAAGAACAGAAGGTGAATGGGGGCTCCGTTAACATAACCGCATTTCACAATCTCTGGCCTATGCCTTTTTACTCTGTTGTACAGCTTTATTTTTATAGTAAGACAATATTTTTAATGGCTGTATTAAAGAATATTTTGAAATTTATATACAGTTTCATTATATGCATTATAATAAATTATGATTTATTATAATTTAAATTATAAAAAATGACCAGTAGTATAATCAATATGCAGGATTCTATCTTGACCCACATCCTGTGGGCTTTCATTATGAAGAAATTTAAACTAACTGATTATAAGACAGGATTTCTGAATAGCTGGGGCTCTTCAGCCAGTATTAACTATTTGCAAAACCCCCCAAACAATGTCTCAACCTATACATCTGCAGTTCGTAAAAATTGGTTGCTATTAAAATATCACAACCCACTCCTAGTACCTCTAGATAGGACACCTACCTTTGGAGCCTTCTGCTGGAAATTCTCGCTGATAATACAGTTTCTAGCCCTGCAATTCATTTTTGTGCTAACACTGCCCATTTGACTTTACATTAAGTTTCTGGTGACCCGACCTGCCACCTGATCCATAAGGATTTCTGTCAATGTGTTGCTATAGATTGTATTTGTCTTGTTGCATGTTGCTGATAGAGACATTATCTTCCCTCAATTTAAGAGACCAATTCTGGTGCTCACAAAAGTCAACTGAAAAGTGTGACTGCATAAGGAAATCCCCAAATAGGTCTTCCATATCATTAAAATACAGGGAGTCAAGAACAAATAAGATATGTATATGGTCAGTTATGAATACCATCTTTACCCCAAGAATAAGGTGATTATTTGACTGAAGCAGTGTTTTACAGAAAAACAAAAATAGAAGAATAAGCCCTTCACTGTTAAGATTTCTCAAGTTGCTTTCACCCTTTACCTACTGTTTGATATATTTTGCAGGCATGCTCAGATAGACAAACTGACTGGACAGTGGGAGTCTTTTTGTGGATAAGGTTGACCGATAAAATTGCAAGAGAAAACCTGAGATTTAACATATTTACTTTTTGCCTCTGAAGTCAGAAATAAGTATCTATACACAAATGTTCCACTCCCCATGATTTCAAAATTTAAGCAAAATATTCAAGGAGAAAGTATCAGAGTTATTTAAAATGTACTTTTTTAGCATACAGTTAAAAGTTTATCCTCCAGAGATACTCAACATTAATTGCTAGAGTGCAGATGATTCCATGTCCCTTAACCACTACTATCAAAATGACTTTAATGAAAATATTGGAGTAAAGGAATCTAATTAATTTAAAATAAGAGGGTTTGGGAGTTGGATGTAAAAGAGGATCTGCTGACGTAGATTTTAAAGCCAAAAGTACTTCAAAGACAGAGCTTTAAATATAAAGATATAAAATTTTCCATCCTCTTTAGGTCAACTACTAATATAAGAAATGGTAAATAGAATAGGACTCAAGAAGGATCTTCAAGCACTATTTGTCAAAACAAACAAAGAATAAGCAATTTTTGTTTTGTTTTGTTTTGTAGAGACAGAGTCTCACTTTATGGCCCTCGGTGGTAGAGTGCCGTGGCCTCACATAGCTCATAGCAACCTCCAACTCCTGGGTCTTAAGCAATTCTCTTGCCTCAGCCTCCCGAGTAGCTGGGACTACAGGCGCCCACCACAACGCCCGGCTATTTTTTGGTTGCAGTTTGGTCGGGGCCGGGTTTGAACCCGCCACCCTCGGTATATGGGGCCGGCGCCTTACCGACTGAGCCACAGGCGCCACCCCAAAGAATAAGCAATTTTAAAAAGAGAATGCTACCTGGTATCAAGTAAAACACTATAAACACCAGAAGATAAAGTCATGGGAATTTGAGAAGGAAATGGCACTTTCCCTGTAAGAAGCGAGGGGGGGCAGTCAAAAATATAGAAATTTGCATTTCTATTAAAAGTCCTAACTTGACACAAACGATTAGCATTAATGCAGAAACTCAAGTGTTTTTAGAGTCATAAGACAAATCAAATTATGTTCTTTGGACAAATAAGGATTAGAAGGAAGTACCTTGTGAAAAAAATGACAAGGATCATAAAAGAATCCCTATTTCCATTTAAAATACAACCACAAAACCCATGCCTTAAAGACAAATGTTGGGCACCTGCCACATTTATGATACAAATTCCCAAATACCTAACTGCCCGGGTGTTTTATTTTTAAAGCAATCTGGTGGCTCTAAAACCTGTTAAAACTTGGGAATCCATGTTATATGCCCATTCTCCTAAAACATCAAAGTGGATGTCCTTTCCACCTGCCTCAAGTCTAGCCTGAAATCAGCCCATGGAGAAAGAAGTAAGAGGGGAGTTATAAATCACTGCTCTGTCAAAGCGAGAAGCAAGCATGTAAATCGCTCTGAGACTAAAAAAGAATTCCTCCCTAAGGCAGAAGTAAGAATGTTTGCTTACACCTTTATAAATAAAGTTCTGTCAAGCTGTGAGGGAAATATACTCATATCCATAGGGGTAGTCAAGGAGCCAGCTCTGTGAATCTCCAATCTAATCTATTTCCACACAAAGGACATTCTCACCAGCTTCCTCCTGGGACAGTAAATAATTGCTAATCATCCCAGATGGTGTGAATCTAAACTTATCAGTGACAGATAATAAATCAGAGCATTCTGATGTGTGCCATGCTATTACAGTTCCAATGATTTCACACCGATGGGACATTCAAACTGCTAAGTAGCATAATTAGTTACAGATAATTCCAAGACATTAATCATGCTCAGGATAAATCCTTGGAACAAATATTGAAAATATTGTTTTATATATATATATATATATATAAAAAACCAAGTTCCTAAAAGGGATTATTTGGTCCTGGGCTTGTAAGCATGCAGACATTCAAGGTGCACAGCACATTCTAAAACCCAGAAATGATATTCCATTAGACATTTCATCAGATGAAGTACTATCCAACCTTCACTTTTTCAATTTCTCAAGTTTTGTTCAAACAAAATATTTGCTTTATATTCAAGAGAATTTTAATTTTCATTTTATTCATTTCAACTATTTCTTGAAATAATGCATCTATCTGTCCTCTTATCAAGGAATGTAGTGAGCTATGATCATACCACTGTACTCTGACCTGGGTAACAGAGCAAGATCCTGTATCAAAAAAAAAAGAAAGAAAGAAAAAAGGAATGCAATACCCACCTCGGGAATAATGGTGAAGCAAGTGAATTTTGTTTAGGGTCTTTCTCTAATGCTTATTTCAACATTTTATCTCACTTTCAGGAAACATGTCTTGTAAAGCTTCCCTGGGTCCTTTAATCTAACACCCATTTAATCCCACTTTCTCTGGAATGGAACTCTGACCACTTATTTTCTAGTGTCTCTTCAAACCTTACCCCTCCTATGTCCTATTTCTCAGAATCAAGATATTCTCTAGCTACTCTCAGTAACCAAGTCTCACCCAAGTACTAACAACTTTTTTGAGAACAACCTTTTTTCTATTAAATCATAACAGTGTACATTTATGAGATACAGTATGTTGATTTGATATGCAATGTGGAATACTTACATCATACTGATTAACAAAACCATCACTTCACTTACTTATTTGTTGTGATCAGACATTTATACTCTACTCTTAATAGATCTGAAATGTACCATTGCATTATGCACAGTAGGTAAGGTCCCACCAACTTAATGAATGAAAGTTTGTCTTCCGCAACATTACAGCTGCATTTTAAACTATTAGGCTTGAAAACGAGAAGAGAATTTGCCATGCAGTATATTGGTGTTTGGGGATTTTACAAGCCATGACATATGAACAAATAGCTTAGGTCTAGAGTTGGTCATAACAAGTTGCTGATGACAAGCCAACCCATGAAATGTGAGCTACCAACATGAGTTATTCACAAGCATTGAAAAGCACTATAAGGGCGGCGCCTGTGGCTCAGTCGGTAAGGCGCCGGCCCCATATACCGAGGGTGGCGGGTTCAAACCCAGCCCCGGCCAAACTGCAACCAAAAAATAGCCAGGCGTTGTGGCAGGCGCCTGTAGTCCCAGCTACTCGGGAGGCTGAGGCAAGAGAATCACTTAAGCCCAGGAGTTGGAGGTTGCTGTGAGCTGTGTGAGGCCACAGCACCCTACTGAGGGCCATAAAGTGAGACTCTGTCTCTACAAAAAAGAAAAAAAAAAAAGAAAGAAAAGCACTATAAGCTGAGAATGTCATAAATTACCTATGTGTGTTTACTCTAGATGCTCCATAAATTATTTACCATCCAATCCTAAAACCACTCTCCCAGATCGTGTATCCTTTCCTATATGTATGGTAGTTGAATACATAAGAATATTTTGACTTTTAAAAATCAAACTTGTTCATTCTTTTCCTTTAAACTTTTGTGTTTTAGAAAACTCTTGCAAATTTGCCCTCTCTGCACAAATTAGTGGAAATTTTCTCTTGAGTTATCTTATAGTACTTTTTTTTTTTGGCTGGGGCCGGGTTTGAACCCGCCACCTTCGGTATATGGGGCCGGCACTCTACTCCTTTGAGCCACAGCTGCAGCCCCATTACTTTTAGTTTTTAAATTAATATTTAAATCTTCAATCTAGGGCCAGGCAGGGTGGCTCACGAGGCTGAGGTGGGTAGGTTGCTTGAGCTCAGGAGTTAGAGACCAGCCTGAGCAAAAGTGAGACCCTGTCTCTACTAAAAAAATAAAAAAAATAGCCCAGCATTGTGGTGAGGGCCTGTAGTTCCAGCTACTCAGGAGCCTGAAGCAAGAGGATTGCTCAAGCCCAAGAGTTTGAGGTTAGTGTGAGCTATGACACCATGGCACTGTAGCCATGGTGATAGAGCAAGACTCTGCTCAAAAAAAAAAAAAAAAAATCTTCAATCCATCTAGAATTTATTGTGACTATGGCATGAACTGAGGATTTAACTTCATATTTTTTTTTCACAACTGGTAGCCAATTGTCCTAGCACCATTAATTTAAAAAGCTAACACTTTGGTCCAAATTACTATCTATAGGATATAGCTTAAATCAATTAAAATGCAATAGAACCTTCATAGTGGACCACCTCCCTACACTGACCACTCCCTCAAGTTGACCTAATTTTTATAGATGGAACACTCACCACATGTACATATCCACCCAGTAGACCTAGCTCCTTATGTTGACCAATTGGTTATAGGCCCTTGGATGGTCAACTTACAGAGGTTCTACTGTATATCTATCTGATGGAATACTACACAGCTTTTTAAAACAATGAAGTTGTTCGCTATATAATGCCAACAATATATATAGCATTGACCTGTTAACAGTGCAAATTGTAGAATATATGTATGTTATGACCCTATTTAAAACTAAACTCTCTCTCAACATACTATACATAGTATAAACATTTGTATAAATATTGGAAAAATTCTAATGGCTTACAAATGAAACTGTCAATGGCTATATCTAATTGGGTCTGGAGAAGGGTCTCCTTTTTCCAGCTACTGATACTTAACATAATTTTAAAAACTTATTTATAGTAAGCATAGACATATTTTATATTGCAATGCAAATCTTGCAAACAGAAATAATTCCTTGATGTTAACCAATAGTATAATCAAAATATACCTTAGAAATCACTGAATTCATAGGAAAATTACTTGATAAGCTCTTCTTTCTTCCTCTGTTGGACTGTGACATGCACAAGAAATTAAGCTTTATTGAATTTAGCTTCAGAGATTTTGCTGTTGTTACAGAAGTTAGCCTACTGCAAGTAATACAAGCCCCTAGTCATTTTTCACTGACCTTACAACTACTTAGGAAGATGAAATGTGCATATGAAAAGTTAAAAGATCAAAGAGGCATGTGTGTACAACATCCCTGATAGTAAGGATCGCAGAAATGCCATTAAGAAGATATCCCCAGAAGATTCTGAGAAGATGGAGCTGGTCAAGTTTTCATGACATTAGGAGGAAATATGGAGGAAGAATATGAGTAAAGTGGAGAATCAGGAAAATAAACATACGAAATGGGCTTCACTGGATAGAATCTTTTTACTAAGAAGTAGTAGAGTTAATACTGAAAATGTAGGTTAGAACCCAATTATAGAGAAGCCTCAATATCAGCCCAAGGGTGTTGAAATTTGTCATGAAGAACCAGATTGACATTAATTATTTCTCATGCCAATGTCAAATTGCTAGAGAAGGCTACTAGTCTCAACGAGCTTGAGAAAGAGTCTCAAGTTGTATCAGTAAGAAATAGCTTCATGTTCAATTAACATCTGACACTGGCTAATGAGGGAGATACTGTTTGGTAATGGACATGTGCTAACTCTGCTATAGGCAAGGATGGTGTTGAGATGTGGAGAAATAGGAAGATCTGACAGTGTTTTTGAAAGATAAATCTAACCTTATGTTGGTGAGACAAGGAAGAGAGCTCGATGATGCTCGAGGGAAAGGAGGAATCGAAGAGAACCCTGAAGTTTTGAGCCTTTACTCTTGGAATATTGTTACCATTTTCAAAAAGGTATAATTTAGAAGAGAGGGTTCCTATAGAAATGTCTTGTAAAAAGTTTGAAATATAGCACAGAAAATGCCAAATAAAGAAAAATGGAAGCTCTTTTTTCCTTTCCTCTTCAAGGAGGCATGTTGCTGGAACAAAAAAAAAAAAAAAAATTCATGACCTAATTATAAATTATCCCAAGTCAACATGACTGAATTCCAAGAAGAATATGGCTTAACAATCCATTGGGTAGAATAAAATAAAAGATTATATGTTTTCTATCTCAAAAAAAGTGATGCTTTTAAAAATAATAATTTTGCAACACAATCATATTTGGTTATTATCCTCTGTTACAAAATTACAAATAAAAAATAAACTATTTTGCAACTTTTAAAGGTAATATTACTAAGAAGTATAGATTGACTTGCTTTTAATCAAACTGATATTTTTAATTACATTGCAAGTTTTCCTTTGCAGGAAAATTTTTTCTGGAAAAATCTGCCTGTAATTAAGCCATACATGTACATGGTGCAGACTACAATTCAAAGTGCTTCCACAATTGGTTGGTTGAGCTTCACAACTTTCTAGTGAGGGCATAAGGCTAGGATTATAACCTCCAGAACACAGATGGAGTCAAATTCTACCAAGATAAATGATCTGCTTTGCCTAAAGCCCACCCCACACAGTAAATTTAGTGATGGAATTCGAATAAGAATTGAGGTCTCCTAATTTCAAATCTAGTGGGGGGTGGGTGTGTGTGTGTGTGGAGAGAGAGAGGGAGAAAGAGAGAGACAAAGGAGAGAGATGGAGGGGGAGAGAGAGATGGGGAGAGGGGAGAGAATTACAGATCTTCTCCCACATTGAAATATTGGGTTTCATATTGGCCTTTTAAAATGTTACATATTCTTTTTTTTTTTTTTTTACAAAGAGTCCATTAGTCGGTTGTCTACTTTTCTATTAAATTGTGTTTACTTGCCTTAAATAGAACAAGGTTATGCCCTTTATGAAAGCTTGAGGTATAGCCCATAACACCCTCAAAAAAGATTTATGATCTCACACCATATTTTACTGTTGTCATTAAAAACAAGTGGTGAGATAAAGTAGTTTCAATTACACAATGATAGGGTTGCCCTATTTCAAAGGCAGCCTGAATTCAAAATGCTTGAAATAATTGAGTCACTGTTTTCTGTTCCAAAATATCTAACACTATGAGAAGAATGAATTTTCTGTTTCTTTTATTATTTATAGTGAACAAATACTGCATATGCTGGAAAAATAAAAATTCACCCCAAAGCAGATTTTTTATATTTTTTCACAACACCATGGCTCTCTCCGTAGCTAAGTTGCACATTTGGGAATCTCCAAAAGCTATTGAATTTTCTACAGGTTTTTAAGTAGTGTGTTTTCCTCAAATCACAGGATAAGGTTTATTTAGAACCTCTTGTGCTTTACCTGACAGGATATGACCCAGGGTGAAGAACAGAAAAGCTGATTGAAATTATACACCTCTGAGACCTCCTGAAGATTGACACCTATGTTCAGATTTGTTTACAGTCAATTCTTTGAGAAATAAAATGTTTCCATTTTACACCAGGGATAAAAATGTCATCTGAAAGGGCAAAGATCATTTTCTATATGCCTCTAATCCTAAACATACACCAACCATTCAATAAATACATATTTCACCTCCATGAAAATAATATATGAGGAGTTTCAGGGTAGTAGCATATTCCATTGGGTATGAGTACAACTGTGTGGGTATGGTAGATTGCTGGTAGAAATGGCCCCAATTTTCTGCCCTCTACTCTATTCACACCCTTTGCAAATGTGCTTTAGAAGCTTCTTTGATCCAGAGGTGTTGTATATTTCCCTACTCTTTGAATCTGGACTGCCCCTGTGACTTGATTTAGTAAACAGAATGTAGCAGATGTAACAGTGTGCCACTTCTGAGCTTGGGCCTTGCTCTCTTGGAACCAGCCACCATATGAGTAAGCCCTGGCTAGCCTCATGGAGATGAGAGAATTCCTGGAGCACAGATAAGCTGTCCCAGCTAAGGTCATCTCAGACCAGCCAGCACATAGCTGATCCAACAGCTAACGACTTACCCATGAGCAAACTCAGTTGTGATCAGTCCAAATTTCTGATCCACAAAATCATGAGTTAAATAAATAGCTATTGATTTAAGCTACTAAATTTGGGGGTGTTTTATTACAGACTAAATGCTAATTAATACCTTAGGGAAAGGCTGCACAGGAGGAATGCCATATTCCTATCTAGAAAAAACCTTCTTTCAAGAGTTTCACACTTCTAGAAAGTTCCTACAGAGAGAACATCTACTCCTCTTTTTACCCATTGCTCATTCCTTCCCAAAAGAACAGGCATAGTGAGCCTGGTTGATCGAAGCCTGAAAATTATTATGCTACATTTTATAGCATTGGGATTTAAAAGGTTAAAGATGGCTGGCCTGCTCTCACCAACTTGTTTGCAAGTGGAAGAATCCTTCCTCCTCCTTCTCTGCTCCCTAATTTTTTTGCTCCCCAATTCTTTAGGACAGACCCTTCTGTCTGGATAAGGGAAGGTGTCCAGTATTGTCAATCACTGACCTGCCATCTCTCGTGTATGGAGAAGGCCTTTGGTCCTTTACAATGATCTCTAAAATTGCCTTAGAGAACCAGATCTCTTCATAAGCAAGTCCAGATTCATGATGGAAGTAGGAGTGACTATTAAACTTGAGGTTCAAGCTACATTTTCCAAAACAGATTTAGCAGCTGGATACCTTTGTGCCCATTCTCATAACATAAACCCAAGAGGAAAAGAGATGGGGCTTTGCTGTGCCCCTTCAACAACTTCCAATCGCTGAAAATATTGACCTGAAAGTTTTAAATGTATAATGAAATGGAGTTTATCACTTAGATTGTCTACATTATAATGCTAATATCTTTCATATCAGGTTTCATGGGATTCTTATGACTAGACTAAAACCCCAATTCTTTTTACTCAATTTTTCTATAAAATGTCTAGGGAAGAACCACACATACACTTCCAGTCACTCTATTTTGGTCCCGTTTTATATAAAGATGAGAAGATACTTAGATCAAACAACAGCAGGTCTTCGTTTCCAACTGTCAGGTTTTCTGCTCCTGGTAGTAAAAGTGGATTTTTTTCCAGAAAGAAAACAACATATAAAATTAGATAGTAGATAGAAACTAAATTTAGCATGTTAAAAATGTTTGAGTTTACATGTCACATACACAAAAATTCTTTGGAAAGTGTTTCAGTGAGCAATAAAAAAAATGACACTTTACATATTTTCATTTCACCTTCCAAAAAGCTCAAGATGTAAGTAAATGTGACAAAAATTTTGTAAAATAATTGAGATGAATATCGGGATAAACAGCCTAGGTTACCACCCCATCTTCAATTCAAAGCTCAATATTTTCTACATCCCAGGAGATCCTATTCTTGGTATTTGTCACCTCTGTGTATATGAAATTCAAGCAGAACCACCATCACAACTCCTTTTTAAGAAAGTATTTGCATTTGCAAAGCCAGCCCAAACATATCTATTTCTATATATCAATTCAATTTCTTTAATGTTGACAAGGTTTCTATTTCTTCCTGAGTCAGTTTTTGTAAACATTATTTTACCAATAAGTAAATGTTACTTTTTCCTAATATACAAATTTATTGACATAAAATAGTTTAGGTATGCTTACATTCCTTCATCTTGATGTCTATAATTATGGCTTCTTTTTCATTCCTAATATGATGAATTGACACTTCTCTCTTATTTATGTATTTTTACAGGTCGATCTTATTTAAAATTTGTCTATTTTATTGAATCTTTCAAAGAACTAACTTTGGGCATTTTTGTTCATCACTATTATAGGTTTGTTTTCTATTTTATTAAATTATGCTATTATCCAGAGGTCATTTCTTCACCCTGTTGACTGTTTCCTTAGTTTTAAAAAATATTTTTAGTTTGCTATACTCCCATTTCTTTATTTTTAGTAATACTTTTGTTGCCTATACTTCTGGGATCATATCCAAAAACCAATGCCCAGATCAATGTCATAAAGTTATTCTCTTATTTTCTTCTAGTAGCTTTATAAATTCAGGTCTTATGATTAGTCCTTAATCCATTTGTAGTTTATTTTTACTTTTGAAATGAGGGACTAATCTTATTCTTGTACATGTAGATATTCAATTTTATCAGCGCCATTTATTGAGGAGATTGCCCATTCCTCATTCTATGTTCTTCACATCTTTCTCCAAAAACAATTGACTATAAATGTGTGGATTTATTTATTTATTCTGTCCCATTGTTCTGCATCTCTGTTTTTATGCCAGTATCAAGCTGCTTTGGTTATCTGATAAGGGATTAATATTCAGAATATGTAAGAAAACTCAATAGTAAAAAAATAACCCAACTAAAAAATGGGCAAAGGATTTAAACAGAGATTTCTCAAAATAAGACATTCAAATGGTCAAAATGAAAAAATATTCAACATAATTAATCATCTGGGAAATGCAAATTAAAACTATAATAGGAGATCATCTCATACCTGTTAGGATGGCTATTATCAAAAAGATGAAAGATAAATATTGGTGAGGATATAGAGAAAAGGGGACCCTTATGCACTATTGGTGGGAATGTAAATCAGTACAGCCACTATGGAAAACTACATGTAGAATCTTCACAAACTAAAAATAGACCTACCATATGATCTAGCAATACCACCACTGAGTATTCATGAGCATCCGGAAAATATCCAGCCATATATCTCTCTCTTTTTGATATTACATGTTGGATACTTTCTGTACAGTCCTTGTATACCCAAAGGATATGAAATCAGTATGTCAAAGAGATATGTGCACTCCCATGTTCACTGTAGCATTATCCACAGTAGTCAAAATATGGAATTAACCTAAGTGTCCATCAACAGATAAATGGATAAAGAAAATGTAGTAGATATACACAATTAAATTTTGTAAGAATTCATAGCATAAGGAAATCCTTTCATTTGCAACAACATGGATGAAACTGGAGGACATTAAGTTAAGTGAAATAAGCCAAGCACAGAAAGAAAATACAGCATGATCTTACTCATATGTGGCATCTAAAGTAGTTGAACTCATAGAAACAAAGAACAAAATGTTGCTTATGAGTGGCTGGGGGTTGTAAGACTGGGAAAATGTTGGTCAAAGGACACAAAATTCCACTTAGGAGGAATAAGTTCAAGAGATCTATTGTTGATAATTACAGTTAATAACAATATATTGTATACTTGAATGGTGACCATAGTTAATAGCAATATATTATATACTTGAAAATTGTTAAGAGTAGATTTTAAGTGTTCTCACCAAAAAAATAGTATATGAGTAAATTACATATGTTAATTATCCTGATTTAGCTGCACCACGGTGTATACAAATATCAAAAGATCATGTTGTATACCATACATATGTACAATTTTTACTTGTCAATTTAAAAATAATTTATTCAATTATCCATGTAATATTTCTTTCATTCTACTTTAAGACCATTCTCTTGTTTCTTTTACAATTCTGTACTTTTTTTTTTTTTTGAGACAGTCTCAAGCTGTCACCCTGGGTAGAGTGCTGTAGCATCCTAGCTCACAGCAACCTCCAACTCTTGGGCTCAAGAAATCCTCTTGCCTCACTTTTTCTATTTTTAGTAGAAACGGGGTCTTGCTTTTGCTCAGCCTCATCTCAAAACTGTGAGCTCAAGCTATCCACCTGCCTTGGCCTCCCAGAGTGCTAGGATTACAGGCAAGAGCCACCAAGCCCAGCTCTATAGTTCTCTACTCTTAAAATAGATGCTTAGCTCATTGATTCCCAGCCTTCTTTTTCTAATACAGCATTATGGCTATAAATTTCCTTCAAAATATCTATTCAGCTGGATCCCACATGTTTTGATGTATTTTATTTTTATTTTAATTCATTTCTAAGTGTTTAATTTCATTCCTAATTGTTTTTGACCTATAATTACTTACAGTATTTAAAATATGAAATATAAAGAGGTTATTTTAATTATCTTTGTTATTCTTAACTTAATGGCACTGTGGTCAGGCTTTCTTTATGGATTCATGGGTAGTCATATTTTGTTTAAATTAGTTCCTGCAGAACTAAGTTTGTAATTGTTTAGTGCAAGATTTTAGATATGTCCATTAGATCAAGACTTAATTCTTATGTTAAAATCTTCTTTAAAGTTACCAGTTTTTGCATGCTTGATCTACCTATTACTAAAGTTGTATTTGTCAATCTGTCAAATTTTCATTGCTTTGCTATCAACATTCACTATTTTGAGGCCATGTTATTACATATAAATTAAGGCTTTTTTACCTTTTCCTGGAGAATTAAACATTTTATCTTTATGTAATGATCTACTTCACTTTGATGGTTTCATTGTTTCAAACTCTTTCATGTCTGATATTAATATATGCACCATAAAATTACTCCAGTTGATATTTATCTTATGATATGTCAGGTAGTAAATACGTACTATGGAAATGAAGCAGGGAACGGGTACTGAGAAGTATGGAAAGGTACTCTGGGAGGCTTCCTGCTAACATGAGTTTTGAGGAGAGATCTGAATGAAGTAAGAATAAAAACCATGTAAATATCAGGGAGGAGAGGGTTTCGGGTAGTGGGAACAGCATCAGCAAATGGTAGAAGATGCATGGTGTGCTTACAGACCAGCGAAGAGGCCAGTGTGGCTGTGGAGGAATGAGCAAGGTAACGTATGTTCTAGATGAGATAAGAAAGGAGATAGGATGGTCTGGCACAGTTGCTCACACCTATAATCCTAGTACTCTGGGAGGTCGAGGGAGGAGGACAGTTTGAGCTCAGGAGTTCCAGACCAGCCTGAGTAAGAGCAAGAACTTGTCTTTATAAAAAACAGAAAAAACTAGCAGGGCATGGTAGTGGGTGCCTGTAGTCTCAACTACTCCAGAAGCTGAGGTAGGAGGAATACTTCAACCCAGGAGTTTGAGGCTGCAGTGAGCTAATCCAATGCCACTGCACTCTATCCAGAATAACAAAATGAGACCCTGTCTCAAAAAATAAAAAAAGGAAAGGTAATGGGGCTACATAATATAAGAATTTGGAGGCTACAGGATGATTTGAGAATTTGTTCTTAATGAATAAGAGAGGAAGGTATTGGAGGGTTCTGAGCAGAGAACAGACACGACCTGATTTACATTTTAGCAGCATCAACCAGAGTCAGAGTAGGGCAAGAGTGAAAAGTAGAAGCAGAGAAACTACTTAGGAAACTTGAAATAATTCAAATGTCAAGATAATGGTAGTTTAGAACAGCACAGCAGCAGTGGGAAAGGTGAGGAATAGTCTAATTTGATGTATATGTGTATTTTGAAAGTTAGAATTGCCTGGGCTTGCTGATAGATTGATATGGAGTATGAAAGAAAAGAATCAAGAATGAGTCCTAATGCTTGATATGAGCAGTGAACACTTGGGTTTGACATTCAGTAAAATGAAGATGACAGTAAGAGGAGTTGCTTTCCATAGGGCAAATTGAAACTTTGTTTCATAACCTGCCAAATTTAAAATGTTTATTAGTTATTCAAGTGGAAATGCCTGCTTGGCGCTAGAGTTCAGTCTAGAGATACAGGCTAAAGATAGAAACTTGACAGTTACCAATAAAGAGACAATCTTTGAAACTGTGAAGTGTGATGAGAGCACCTAGGAGGAGGGAATAAAGATGGAAAAAAGAAGAGATCTAAGGATGGAGCCCTGGGGCAGTCCAATGTTGAAAAGTGGGAAGATGAAAAGAACACAAAGGAAAGTGAGAGAGAGCCATGTCCTGAAGGGCAAGGAGAGAGAAGGATTTAAGGAGAAACTCCATTGCGTCTGAATGGAGATGATAGGTCAAGTCAAATGAGGACTGAGAATGTTTCATTCTCAGGCTGGTAAAGTGACAGTCACTTGGGGAACTTCAACAAAATCATTTCAGAGGAGTGGTTAGGAAAGGATGCCATGTTGGAGGTGTGGTCAAGTGAGAATGAGGAGAGAAAGGAGAGACAGGAAGTAGAGAAAACTCAAATATTTTGGAATAGGAAATAGAAAAATGGGGAAGGGTTATATCTAGGAAGGGAGGGATCAAGGCAGATATGGTTTCTTTTTGTTTTTTTAAGTTGGAAAATATTATCGCATGTTATTTTGCCACTGGTAATGATGGCAAAAATGATTGTGCAAAAACAAAGATGGCAATTTCAGGAGTAAAGACTCTCTGTTCCGAGGTCAACTTTTTCTGTAAAAGGCCAACAGTAAATATTTTAGGCTTTATAGGCCATTTTGATCAACTCTGTCATTAGAGCCCACTAAAGCCGCCATAGACAATGCATAAACAAACAAGAGTGGCTATGTTCCAATACTACTTTATTTTCAAAAACAGTAAGCTGGCTAGATTTGGCAGTAGTTTCCAAACCCCTGCTCTATTCAATAAGTATTTTCTCAATCGGAATAAAATTCATTTGGACAAAATGGAAAATTGTATACTGTATAATAATATCACTAAATGGAACTGAATCCATTTTATTGTTAGATTCTCCATTAACAAGTTGGTTGTTGTCACACCCTTCAGGAGGTTCCTAGGTCCAGATCACATTATTCTCTACTCAGTCCCATCCTATTTCATTCTCATCAGTATTTAGTGTAAGGGAAAACATGCTTAAGATTACATAGAGAAAAGGAGAACTTTATTTTTTGACAATAGAAATCTAAAGACGTTGATTAATCAGGCTACCAGGGCTGAAACTGACTTTGAAGAAGAAAAATTACAATAAAAATAAACTAATCCAATTGAAGTAGATTTTACGTCTAGGAAGTCTCACATTTGTAGCAACATGGATGGAACTGGAGACCATTATGTTAGGTGGACTAGCCTAGGGACAGAAAGACAAATTTTACATGTACTCATTCATATGAGGTAACTAAAAAACAGTGAATTTCATGAAAATGGAGACTGGATTGATAGTTACCAGAGGTGATGTGGGGTGGGAGGGGAAGAGGAACAGCAACAAGGAAATAAAAAATAGGAGAGAGAATCATCCCAGTGTGGAAAGTTCTACAATATTTTAGGTACTACATTCTAAGGGGTGGGGGAAGGGAAATCTGATTAGTTAGAGCTCATTCAGGGGTGAGCGGACTAGAAGGATAAGAGGTCAGAAAACCATTTTATATGAGAAATATTTGAAATATCAGAAGACAGAAAAGGGAACATTAAATAAAGGCATAAGGAAAGTCTTCAAGTACTTACAGGACTAGCATATGAAAGGGAAATTAGGTAGCCATTGGTTACAGGATAGCTCATTTCTGAATAATGTAGGGAATATTTTTCTAATGGTTAATCAGAGTTGTCTATACATGTTTTAAACTGAGCTGGTAAGCTCCCTAAAAGTAACCAAGCAGAAAAAGATGCTATAAAGGGAGATAGTTTTACTCTTAAGCTACATGCCTTGATTTTTCTCACCAGTGAAATAGTAATTGCCTTACTTCTTGGAGAATTTGTTAATAAATTTCCATGAGCCCCTTTTATTTTTTTAGAGAACTCCAGAAAGGTTAAGATAGATTTAGACCACACCTAGAAAGGAACTGAACCATGGAAAAGACAACATCCATTGTTCCATTTTTTGTTTGTTTGTTTGTTATTAAAGAAGCTCTGGGGGGGGGGGCGCGGGGAGGAAGGGATGGGTAAATTCACACCTATTGGGTACAGTGTACATTGTCTGGATTGGGGGCACGCTTATAACCTTGACTCAATTTGTACAAAAAAAAAAAAAGTATGTAAACAAAACGTGTATTTGAAATTAAGAGAGAAAAAGAAAGAAGCTCTCTCATAATGACACTGTTCTGCCTGATTTATACATCTTTCTGGAATACTCCACAGGCTCTGCCTGGGCTGTCAGCCATAGGGTTCAGCAATGCAATCACCAAGCCATCGTTTTTCCAACTCATTAGACCATATTATTAGAGCTGTTGCCACTACAGCCCTTCTAGCTCAAGGCATAAATATGCTTGAGCCTATGTCTGAGAACTTAGAGCTTATCCTTGTTTTCTTTCATTTTATTTTTAATTTTACTCACCAACACAGTGAAGGAGAACATTCTCTCAAGCCTTATTATGAGCCTTTTGCCCCTATATATTTTGGCTTACCAGGCTATTTCTGGGAGAGGGAGGAGAGGCATCTTCTTGGTGCTTCTCCATTACAAGAAATGGCAAGTCATGCATTGCTGGTAGCCTGAGGTGGCTCTGAAATGATCTGTCAAGCACGCAGAATGCCCGGCTTTGCCTGTCTCAACATCACAGAAAAGCAATACTCCAGTATATCTTGTTTGGCATTTTCCTATCCCAGATGCCTGTCTGACCATTTTATTTTACTGATGAATTTTATAACAAGATGCAATTATAAGGGCTGACTGTTTCTTGAGAGGCCTTTCTTAAATGTGCATTTTTCACCATTATTTGCTTCACCCCTGGAATCATATAGGCTAAAAATCTAATTACATTTGTTGACATTCCTCTGACCACTTATTTCTCAGGTGCACAGTTATAAACCTCACTGGCAACACAATCATAACTAACAATCGGATAGCATTTTATCATTGATAAAGTGCTTTTAGGTATAACATCTCATGGAAAATGCCTGAGGTAGAAGTTTATTCAATAAATGTTATGAAAAAAGCATTTGTTAGAAGCCCCCATAGAGGAAATAGTTGAGAGTATTTTAGGGGCAAGTTAATGAGATGAGCTCAGTACTGCCCATCACAATAGTTCACATTCAACAACCTATAAAAGACAAATGCAACTAGACTTTCTCTGAATAAATATAAGTTTTTATTTTATGTGTATCAGACATAGACCCCGGCTGTATTAGCTTCTAGGGCTGTGGTAACAAAACATTGCAAACTAGGTAGTAAAAATTTATTATCTTACAGTTCTGGATGCCAGAAATAAAAAAAAAAATAAGGTGTTCAAAAGGTTGATTCCTTCCAGAGGCTCTGAGGGCGAGCCTACTCCATGCTTCTCATAGCTTCTGGTGGTTGCCAGAAATCTTTAGCATTCCTTGGCATGTAGATTAATCACGCCAATCTCTGCCTCTGCCTTTACATGGCATTCTCCCCCACGTCTCTGTGTATGTGTTTCAAATTAGGGTCCGCCATAACAGAGTATGGCCTTATTTTAACTTAATTAAATAGGCAAAGACTCTTATTTCATAATTTCTTTATTTCCTAATAAGGTCTCATTCGCAGATATTGCGGTTTAGCACTTCAACATGTCTATAGTAAGCACCAGCCTTACCAACCAGTGACAATAAAATTAGCTCTCTTTATATACTCTAAGTGTTATAATCCCTGCTCAACACAGACCTACTTAAGAGTCCTAGCAATCTTTTGTAGTCTGAAGAATAGAGCCCTGCACAAACAGTTCTCCTTTTTACTTCTACTCTGCCCTTCCTATATTGCTGCCATATGGCTGGCTACCCTGGGCACTAATGATCTTGACCTTTGTCCACCACTCTGTTTCACACAGCTACACATGCTGTGACTGCTACTAATTCCCATTCTAACCTCAGGTTTGGAGATACTGCTGATGGGACTGGAGCTCAGACACCCCCACTAGAGACTGGAGGTTTGAAAATTTCTGCCTGGCTATATCCATGTTGCCATGTTGCTGCTATGGCTACCTTTGCCTTCAGTGACAAATCAAGGAAAAGGGTTAACCAACCTATCTCTCTGTATCCACTGGATTTACAGTACCAAAATCATACTGATCGTCATTTTAGATTAGAAGCTAAGCCAATTTAGGGTCCTTTCTATACCAGGAAAATAGGCCATCTTCTTTCCTGTCCTATGATAAACCTCTTTCCAAGGACTAAAGGCTATGAACATCCATTGCCCTCCAGGAAGAAGACACCACCCTTCATTAGGACGTGATCTTCTCTCATGGTCTCAACTATCAGAAATGAGCTGCTACTTTGTGACTGAGACTGCTAGTTGATGGAGCAATAATACATTCTTCCCCTTTTCCTTGGTAACAAAACAATTATTTTGCTGGTTGTGGTGATGATTCCAGCAATAAAATATTTATCTATGCTTGCATTGCAGATAAGGTGGCCTATGAGAAATAAACACAAGTCCTTCAGCAGGACTTAGGGAAATCTCTTCATAGAGGCCTAACTCAGCTGCTTCTTTTTCTTCCATAAAATTTATGGCTGGAGCTGCAGAAGCCATGTTCCCACCAAGAGGTGACCTTGACGGTAACAGCCTCACATGATGGTGTTAAAGAAAAAATAGAAAGACCCTAAGATTTTAGTGATATTGTGGACCACCAAAGAAGCCCTGAATGTCTTTTACATTGCCCTGTAGAGGATGTGTGGCAATGTCTGGTGACATTTTTTATTGGCACAACTTCGAGGGGTTTATTATTGGTATCTAGTGGGTAAGAGTCAGGGATGAGGCTAAACATTCTATAACACACAGAAAAGCTTTCTACAACAAATAATCTCCTCATTCAAAATGTCAATTCTGAGGTTGAGAATTTTTGTGTTCAAGAATTAAAAACCTCTATCATTTCAAGTCTATGTCATTGGCAATCAAATACAATTCCTAGTACACATTGGAACAATTCTCAAAATCAAGCTTATTTCATCTCTCTTACTGTTATGATGTCAGACGCATAATATACAAAGGAAATACTAAACAAAATGTTTGCACTGTGTGACTCAGGCTTCCTTCATTTAATATTTCCACGATCAGGAGAAATCAATAATTATGAACACTTTATGGTGCTGCCAAGCAAGGCATCATTAACAACATTATTGTTTCACTGCTCCCTGAGTTGGAAGCAATAGGTTTGGTTCCTCAAAAAGTTAAACATAGAATTGCCATGCAACCTCACAATTCCACTCCTCGATGTATACTCCAGAAAATTCAATCAAATACTCGTACACAAATGTTTATAACAGCACTATTCATGGTAGCCAAAGGCAGAAACAACCCACATGTCCATCAGAGGATGAATGGATAAACAAAATGTGACATATACATACAATGGGATATTCGGCTATAAAAAGGGATGAAGTATTGACATATGCTATGACAGAGGCAGACCTCAAAAACATTATGCTAAGTGAAAGTCATCAGACACAAAAGGCCACATACTGCATGATTCCATTTGTATGAAATGTCTAGAATAGCTAAATCCATAGAGATAGAAATCGGGTTATTGGCTGCTGGGGGGCAGGGAAAATGGGAGGGACTGCTTACTGGTTACCAGGCCCTAATGCTTTAGGATGATAAAAATGTATTGGAACTACAGAGAGGTGATCCCATTTTGAATGCGTTACAGTCCGCTGAATTGCATACTTTACAATTGTTAAAATGACAGTTTTTCTGTTACACGTATCTCATCAAAGTTTACAAAAAGCAGTAATCCTGTTTGTTTCTGGTACAGAAATGGTCATTTAGGACCTACCAGATCTCCTGAGGGACCAGCCTCTTTGCCAAGAAATTAGGCTGACAGAAGGAAGTTTCAGAATCACATCATTTCAACCTGAAACAAGTACAAGGTCTCAGCGTCAGTTATCTGTAAGGTTTGGAAATTGGATACGAAGCAAAAGCTGAGTCTTCCCTAAAGTGCTGATACAAAAAGGGAAAAAGAGTGGAGTAAAATGTTTTAGATCAAAGTCTATTAGCAGTAGGAAATCTGCTGGGAGACTAGGCAAGGACCCCAAGCCAGGTTCAGTATGTCCTTCTACAAGGGTCTTTCACAATCTCATAGAATCATCCTGAAGCTAGATGGATATTAAAGTCACCTCGGTCTAAAATATGCCTTCTACCACACTGGTGAAATCCCTTCCTATTCCATTGAGCACATTTTTTTAGAAATCTACGAATAAGCTAGGTTTGCATGTCAATATATCGAAACTGGAATTAAATTCACTTTCCAATGAATCTTTTCCAACTAGGTTCTTGGCAGAACTCTTAGTTTGAAGTACAGTGGGAAAAATAAATAAAATTTCTAACTTTATGTCATTTATGGATAAGGAATCATGAGTGGAATTTTCATTTCCTCCAATTCTACAAAAGTAAAAAAAATACCTTCACATTGACCTCATAATTCAATAATTGGTTAATGGTTTTCTTGCTTCAGCACATGAGTTTAAACAGAAACAGCTGTTTGCATTTTGACCCTTTTTTCTGCCTTCATGCAGTGACTGCTTATGGCTACATTTATGCTGGAGTGATTAAAAAGAAAACAATGCTCATTTAAACTTATACATATTTTGGCTTTCAAACTAGCCCATACATATCATGTAATTAAGTAAATATTGATATTACCAATGATTCTTAGAATTTAACTTTCAATTAGTAATACCAAAAATTATTTATGCCTATTTCTAAACTTAAAACAGCATTAGCTTTACCAAACTACATTTTTCTGAACTAAAGCTAAATGATTTGCCTATTAGATACTTTAAAGAATCAACAAGTCTTTGGAAAGAAGTATGGAGAATCCTCCAAGAACTCAAATTAGACCTCCCATTTGACCCCGCAATCCCACTACTACGCATCTACCCAGAAGGAAAAAAAAAAAAAAAAAACACTTTATCATAAAGACATTTGCACTAGATTGTTTACAGCAACTCAATTTACAATGACCAAGGTGTGGAAACAAAATAAATGCCTATCAACTCAGGAATAGATTAAAAAACTGTGGTATATGTATACCATGAATACTATTCAGCCATAAAAAGATGGAGACTTTACATCTTTTATATCAACCTGGATGGAGTTGGAACACATTCTTCTTAGCTTAGTATCACAAGAGTGGAAAAGAAAATATCCAGTGTACTCAGTACTAATATGAAGTAGATGATCTCATTCATGCCACATAGGAGTAAAACTCAATTCAATTCAGGAGGGGGAACGAGGGAGAGAGGATCGTGGATTGGGGTGCTTCCACTTAATGGGCACAATGTAGGGGTGTATGGCAAACCTTTTGGGTGCAGGACACAACTACAAAAGGGACTCTACCTAACAAATTCAAATATTGTGACCTGGTTGTTCGTACCCTCACATTAACCTGAAATTGAAAAAAAAAAATCAACAAGACAATGTTAAAACTAAATGTAAGGTAGCTCTTACCACTCAACCTTTTGAAAATTCCTTCTGAATATCTCATAATTAAATCTGCCAGCACTCAACCACTCACCCCAAATTATTTTGTACCCATACACATGCAAGTTATGTAAATCCTGTGAACCTAGATCCATATTTTATAAATTATAATTACAGTTATACAACTGGTCACCTCGTTTTATGGCTTTTACAGCTCTAGGTTGTTTTAGGGCAGAATGTATGTGTTTCTTCAGTGTTTAATACATATTTAAGATCAATGCATGAATGGCTGGTAGTTGACAGAGGTAGAAGTTGTGAAACCAATGATACGCCAACAACCAGGGAAGGAAAATGCTATAACAGATTTTGTCAGTGTCCCACCCATATCTCCCCACCCTCACCAGTTCCTAAAAGCCAAATTCCAACATCTATCTGTATTTATTTGCCAGATGACTTTCTCTGGTCTCTAAAGCTCACTGTTTCCATGCATACAGCAGGGCAGAGGTGCCAAGGAATTAACATCCCACTAGCAACAACCAATGACTTTCAGGAGTTGGTGTATAAATAACTTGGAGGCATGTTGTACACCACTATTCTCCTCCTCCTTCCCTCACAGAAACATGGCTGTCATAATTAAGTCCACATATCCTAGCCTTCCTTGTGGATAAGTATGGCTATGTGGCAAGTTTTCACCAATTAAAGGCGAACAAAAGGGATATTTGTGAGTTCCATCTCATTTGTTTCAAAGAAATCACTTTCCATAGACTTCTTTCATTTCTTCCTTTTTGCAAGCAGAAACATGGATGTTCCAGAGACCCACCTTCAACCATGCAGATGAGGACCATGTCTTAGAGGATGGAAGATCAATGATTTGGGAGGCCTTTGAATGGCAAAGTACAACAGGAGTGTCGTGAAACTCCATTTTATTCTCTTGGTTATAGATATTTTTCTTTTACTGTAATACAGTATTCAAAGAAGGGCAGAAGAAACCATCCACCTACAATGTCGTATGTCAGGACATGACATCACTCTAGAGTGAACCTTTAAGCAAATTCCACATTTATGCACTGATGGTGCAATCAGATCTCCCCACTGTTATCACATCTTCACTCTTCAATACTCTTTTCAATTTCATCTCCAACTTTCATGAGCTTTGAAAAATAAAGCACTTTGCAGGAACTTCAGCCACTGAGTACAGATTTTAAGCTTGCCTGACATACCCCAGGGAGCTCAGAATGGTAAGAGGACATTAAGGAAATGTACTTCAACATGATCACACACGCTCATTATGTCAGTTCCACCAAATTAGCCACATGCTACATTGACGTCATCTAAATGATGTCATTCTCTCCACTGAAAGCCTGCGTCAGAGGGAAAGGCTACATTCATCAGCCAGGGAGGGAAAAGGAGAGACAGCCATAAACAGAATTGTTTCCTAACCTAGACCAGGTAACTTTTGGTAGCCCAAAAGAGGAGAGCTGCCAAAGTCATTAAGAAAGGACACGTGAACCATGCCCAGAAGATACGAGCCCTTCTGTAAAGGAAGGGTACAAGTTAAAACTGTTTTAGTTAGGAGTAATAGCTTTAAATTTGATAAATAGGGTAATGAACGCTCTTCCAACAGAATAAAGCAACCAAACAAGTTGGATGAAACATAGAAATACTTTGGCCGGGCACTGTGGCTCACACCTGTAATCCCAGTACTTGGGAGGCCGAGGTGAGTGGATTGCCTGAGCTCACGGTTCCAGTCCAGCCTGAGCCAGAGTGAGACTTCATCTCAAAAAATAGCCGGGCATGTGGCAGGCGCCTGTAGTCCAGCTACTTGGGAGGCTGAGGCAAGAGAATTGCTTGAGCCCAAGAGTGAGCTATGACACCAGGGCACTTCACCAAGGATGACAAAGTGAGACTCTGTCTCAAAACAAACAAACAAAACAAAACATAGAAATACTTCTATGATTTTCAACTAATAAGCCTTTTAAAGTTACAGTTTCTCAGAAGACCCATCAGCATCATTCTCTAATCAAACCGGGATCTTCCTATTGTTCCCCTATATTATTAGGTTTGGAAAACATACAAAATATATTTGCTTACTGAAAATACCAAAAATACCAAAATTGGGGCACACAAACTGTATCCCAGTAACACCATGCTCTGGATCATTAGATACTCAAGCGTATATTTATTATTGATTTCAATATTTTGCTTATCCAAGGCTTTATTTGATTATTCCAAAAGCTTTTTGTGAGACTATTTCTAAATAGTTCTAAACCTTGGATGCACATCAGAATCACCTGGAGAGATATTTTAAAATTTCAAAGCAGAGAGACGGAAGGAGGGAGAGGGGTGGGGCCTTGGTGTGTGCCACACCTTCTGGGGGCAAGACATGATTGCAAAAGGGACTTTACCTAACAAATGCAATCAGTGTAACCTGGCTTATTGTACCCTCAATGAATCCCCAACAATTAAAAAAAATTTCAATGCCCAGGTCATACCCCATACTAATTAAATCAAAATTTCTATGGGTGAGTGGTAGCCAAGTCTCAGTATTTTTAAAAATCTTCTCAGGTATTTCTGATGGCAATGAAGGTTGAGAATCCCTTGAGTAAATCAAGTTCTATATTTAGTTAACTGTATCTCCTGGGCATCCTAATGTTTCTAAATGAGGGCTTTAGATGAGCTCTCTAAGTACTGAGAACTAACTACACAGTCAGTAAGTATTTATAAAGTTGTGACTATCTACCAGGTTCCATGCTCAGTGCTAGAAATGCAAGAATGAAAAAGACATCTGAGCAAGCAGAAAGAACACAGTTTTTGAAACTTTAATGTGTACCTGAATCATCCGGGAGTCTTTTCTAAAAAGAGAATTCTGATTCAGCAGGTCGAGGGTGGGACACGAAACTGCATTTCTGACAAGCTCCCCGTGAGATGCCAAGGCTCCTGGTCAACTCTGAACAACACGGAGAATTGTAACACTATGAAAAGTGCAGGGGACTCTGGTACACCTAAGAATAAATAAAATTGATAATCCTACGAAATGTGGCCTCCTGCAGTTTTGTCACCTTTAGCCTTTTCTTACAAAGAATGTTCTAATCTTTTTTTAAAAAATAGGTACCTGTCCCAGGCCGTCTTTGTAGAAGGGTCTACGAATCTTATGCTTTGTTCAACAATAAGCCCATACAAAGTTCTGCAGGGAGTATTCTAGGAAATAGCTTGAGTAAATAACATTTGCCGAACTAACATAGATAAAATTCAAAGGGAAAGGCACAAAGACAAGACTTTGAAAGAGGAAAGGCATGTCACAGAAACATAGGCTGGAAGGCAACTGGAAGGCCAACCGGCTCATTCTCTCACTTTCTCTGTGAGTTCATAATTCATACTTCCCTTTTGTCTGAGGAAATGAGAGGTTGGTCATTTGCACTTGAAAGCAACACTTAGAAAGAAACATGCCTCCAAAACGCCCAACACCTAGACTTTTGCCAAGAAAAAAAACTTTAAAGTAATTTAAACCTTTTTAAATAGTTCAAACTGCAACATTTCCGTTAAAGTGAGAATTTTTAACAAAGATCTACGTATTCATATTGATTCTTCAACATGATTTGAAGAGAAATAAAAATGCATTCCTTCTCCTTTGGCATCGTTCTCCCTTCTTAATAGTAAAATAAAATGTTCAGTGAATTCTTTAAGGGTCTCAACAGTCCTTTGATCCCATTAGATTCTCCTGTGACCAAATATCAGTTACTTTTAAATCCTTCCAGGAAGAATGGAAGAGGGACATGTTGGCATAAGTGAAACTAGGATTCCCCACATAGTAATTAAATGATTAATAGAATTGGGTTCTCAGTACTGAAAACTAAAATACAGTTAGATGATGTGGAAGACAGGTATGTGGAGGGGTGGAGAAAGGATTCACAAAGATGAGGCCTTCCTAAGAATGAAGACTCTCTAAGGTAAAGATTCTTATGGTGTTTGTCGTTGGAAAGTTCTCTTTTGACACACACATCTCCTTGCTACAAGTTAATATTAGATTCTTCTAACTTACCATTTTTTCCAAGAGGTTCCTCACTAACCTGTACTTTCTATGCCACTAGAGTGATTTCAAGTGTTACAGGAATGGAACATGGCGGAAAGTGAGTAGTCTCTGGTTCTAATTCCAGCTCTGTGACTTCCTAGACGTGTGTGGTTTGCACTTGGGCAAATTATTTAAGTTCTAATTCTCTGAGCTTCAGTTTCCTTCTTTGTAAATTGGAGATAAAAATATAAATATGACAGGATTATTGTAAGAACAACTCTAAAGTGTTTGACACAAAGTTTCTTTAGAATTGTTTTTACTATTTTCTAAGAAAGATCATAAATAAGCTCATTAAAAGCAAACTTTGTTTTGTCTTTGTAATCCCCTTGGCATCAGATGAGCTTAAGGAATTAATGATGCCGATGACCTAAGCATTTGTCTAAATATGATCTAATTCTCAAGTCTCTCTCTCTTGCTGACATGTAATATTTAGTCACTCAAGCAAGCAAAACAGGACGACTCGGGGCCCAATGCAACGAATAATTAAGTTTTGTTTGATTTACACAGTGCCTATTAACAATGTTAGTTGATAACATTTGAAAGTCAAAAGATTTAATATAAATGTCTATATTTCTGGCTCTTTTTGAAAAATCAGAGAAACTATCATCACTGCCCCATAACCATGCTTGGTAGCCATTAGCTGGAGCTGAAAAATAACTACTGACCCCTTTAGATAGGATGTGTTTGCTCCAATTTGCTGCTGTCCCTACCTGAACCATTTCAATTCTTTAAATTAGGTAAGCAGCCCCGGAAGGCATTTGAATTTGAGACCCTTACTCCTTAGAAATGTACATGTACACATACACACACAGAAACAATAAGAAGTGATTAGGCAATTAAATCACTTCTTTGAAACTGCAGCCCAATTTCAACTTGAGTTTGGACACACAGGGAAAATTTGTGGGCAAATACAACCAGGAATATGCTTTAAGATGAACTAATGAATTCCCAAACAATAGGTAGAAGGACATGAGTACTGTCTTTAATTCAGATTATCCTCCCTCGGCCTGTAGCCCTAAACTCCCACCCACAAAAAGAGGGGAATACTAAGAGAACTCAGGATAGGCTGTCAGCTGCTATGATGGCATTAGCCTCTACAGCAACAGGGGCTGACTCCCTTAATATGTGTAACGGTACCTTTGCAGCTATCATGGGCACCTTTGGGGCAGACACAACCCAGAACCATGAGGTGATGACCTCTTTGTGGGCACCTGAAGCCGCATAGCCTTCAGTGAGCCTTGTCAGCAATAACTTTTGACATTTTCTGTGGCCAGTGTAAACAAGAGGAAGAAGAAAATGGCAGATGATGGGGCAGAAAAGTCAATGATATGCGTTTGATGCACATAAAAGACACATCCTGAACTTATTCAGAATTATATGGGCTGATTATGAGAGCCAGATTCCCATTTGTAGGGAGCGGGATCTGTAGCTAGAAATACTGTTGATGCTTATGATCAAAGGGGATTGGTGGGATTACACCAGCGGTGCATCTTACACCGTATATGTGAAACTTGGTAAACCGTCTGTGAAGCTAGTGAATGATGCCCCATGATCATATCAATGTACACAGCTATGATTTAATTAAAAAAAAAAAAGAAAAAGAAAAAAAGGGCGGCGCCTGTGGCTCAGTGAGTAGGGCGCCGGCCCCATATGCCGAGGGTGGCAGTTTCAAACCCGGCCCCGGCCAAACTGCAACAAAAAAAAAATAGCCAGGCGCTGTGGCGGGCGCCTGTAGTCCCAGCTACTCGGGAGGCTGAGGCAAGAGAATCGCATAAGCCCAAGAGTTAGAGGTTGCTGTGAGCCGTGTGATGCCACGGCACTCTACCCGAGGGCCGTATGTACAGTGAGACTCTGTCTCTACAAAAAAAAAAAAAAAAAAAAAAAACAACTCTATGCTTGCCCACAGGATGGGGTACAAAATTAAGAGGGAGTTCAGGAAATGGTATCGGTTGTTCTGGAAACTTGTCAGTTGATAATTACCAATCTGTTTTGTTTAAAAAAAAATCACTCTTCATTAAATTTATTTCAATGTATTAAGCAGAGAAGTCAGATCTTCAGCGCTTAATGGCCCATCCTAGACTGTCAACACACTGAATGTTTTCTCTTGCTCATCACTGGCAAAAGGTACCACTTAGATTTTGGTCAGGTTCAACAGTAAATACTGTTGGTTTTTCTTCCAGCTCTTAGTTTGTTGCAAAGAAAAAAGAGGGAAAGGTTTGAGTCCCACCGCTTTGTAGGAAATATTTGTTGGCATTCTTGAGGCTTCCTTCTTTAAAAAAAAAAAAAAAAAAAGTCTCTTTGGCACAGACGTGCCTGCTTTCTTTTTTCTTTTTTCTTTTTTTTTTTTTTTTGCAGTTTTGGCCAGGGCACTGGGTTTGAACCCACCACCTCTGGCATATGGGGCTGGCGCCCTACTCCTTTGAACCACAGGCACTGCCCTGCACCTACTGTATTTATTGTGATCAGCACCCAGGGTAATCCTAGGCACAGGAATAGCTAAAGGGTAAAAAACAATTTCACGAGCTGGGTGAATGGTATACAGGAACTCACCGCCTTTGCAACCTTTCTGTAAATACAAAACTATTTCAAAATTAAAAGTTTAAAAATCTTTACATGCCCTTGCTATTCATCCAAAGTAAGATTTTCAGCAAATGAGAGACCAAAGGAGTCCGTAGGAAAATTAGGAAGTTTTTCCCCAATCAATATTTAGATGGTATATTTTCATAAGATTTATATGTGATTACCATTCTCAATATTGTATTTTAAATTCTATTTCAAATCACTCTTTGAGGTACCATCATAAAGCAAACTACCCATAGATGATTAACAATGACAAAACTCTAAACTGTATTCACCTGACTTCTCCTCCTACAGGCAATAGGGAAGATTTTGTTTCAGAATTTTGGGATAGGGTGGCACCTGTGGCTCAGTGAGTGGGGCGCTGGCCCCATATGCCGAGGGTGGCGGGTTCAAACCCAGCCCCAGCCAAACTGCAACAGAATTTTGGGATAATACTATTTTTAAAAAGCTCATACAGAACTTTTTTTCTTTTCCCCTTTTGGATTCTTGGCTGATACCACCAAGTTTGAAAGGAAATGCTTGAGGGGCTTCCATTTGTCTAACCCTGGAGCCAAAATGCATTACTCCTTGTAGCAAAATATGCAAATTTCTAATCTACCAAGGCACAGGGCAAAGCTTAAAATTGAAAGTCAGAAAATACCTAAGCTCTGGAAGGAAACTGCTCAGCTATTATATTTTTAAGTAGCTAGTCTAAGAATAGCTCTAAAGATACTCTGAAATTTCTCTTTAGCTTTCCCTCATTCTGATGATGATGATGATGACGTCAGACATATTAGAGTCCTTGTAAGTATTAAGACACCAATTATTTCATTAGTAAGTTTCAACTACTTTATCTCATTTAAGTCTCATAGCAAGCCTATAAAGTAGGTAATGTTTAATTTTCCTATTTCATCCATGAAGAAATTGAGTGAGAATTTGCTTCATGATACATATGTGCAGGAAAGCCACATTCCCTTGTTTTTTGAAATCAAATTAAATGTGGCTCTAAATCCCCACCCAAATAATCAATTTTGGGTTCCCCTGAGGCTTATGTGAAGCCAGGAAAGGAAGAGGAGGCACAGAAATTTCATCCACCATGGTGGTATCCATCATTCCCAGTCTTCCTTCTGCTTCAGGAGAGTTCTGTCAATCTCTGGCCCTCAGCCAGCTGTTGGTCACTTCGGGCTCACAGTGATTCTCTTTACTGACCATGAGCTCCTACAGTAGTGATTTTCACTGGCACACTGGTGTGTGGTGAGAGAATCCTAGGTGTGCTGTGAAATTTTTTGAACATCATTCATTAAATTCTTTTCAAACTAGTCATCATTCATTAAATTATTTTTGAAGTTCAGAGCACAATAATCATATTCTTTTTTCACTCTTTTCTTGATCAACATAATTTAAGTGTTCCATGGAAATTTAACTGTAGGTTCAAGTGTGCCATGAGATAAGAAAAAGGTTGAAAAACACTGACATAGAGATCTCAGCACATAGTAGCCAGGGTTAGCAAATAAAAATACAGGACACCTGGTTAAATTTGAGTTTCAGATAAACAACCAATACTTTCTCAGCATAGGTATGACCCATGCAAACTTGGAGCAATTTTTGTTACTTAACTGAAATTGAAATTGAACTGGGCATCCCATATTTTATCGGGAAGCATTGTCAACAGCCATCAAAATCAAAGTTTGATTTTGATTGCACTTAGTTTCTAAGTGAAACTAATGCACTTGGTTTCCAGCCACTGCATTTTTTTCCACAGCCATTTTCCATCTAAGAGGAACAGATGCAGGAAGGGCCATACGATTCTGAAAATACCCTGGTTGTATTCAGTGTCCTGTTCCCCACTAGCACAGCTATGAAGTGCTAAAAAAAAAAAAAAGTGACAGTGGAAGGAAAATTCCTCTGTCAAAGCCTGGTCAAGAGATTAATTCAGTGAGCTTGCAACAGCCATGTGACAGAGAACTCACATGTAGACTTGACTGCACTTGATTTCAGCCCCCTAAGCCCCTCTGCTGGTAGTTCTCAGACTAAGGACATTCAGGGTCACCTCAGTCCCCTGGGACCTCTCATCTGGAATACACACTTGACTAAGATCCCAGTTGACTATTTCAAGCAATCTCAACTCAAAACAAACCATATTTACTACCATAAGAGTAGTACATACACATGTGGATATTTTTAATATTTTTTCATCAGATTATTCTTTATCCTTGTATTCTCTTAGCAATTCCTTTAAAAAGACTGCTTTTCACATTTAGATTGGCCCACAAGAAAGTGTTCAAAGGTGAGGGATCCATGAGAGAAATCCTAATCAAGGGAAGCCAGAGAAATATTTTCCCCCAAATCATTCTTGTGTTTGGCATTCCAGGACCATGATGATTTCGGCCCTAAATAAATACATGGACACGAAGACTAACTTGCAAGGAAGGTCCAACAGGATCGCAATAGCTCTTTTGAGGTATGTGTTTTGGTTTTGAACCATGTTTGGTGGTGACTAGTCATGTGACACTACACTACTACACTACTACTAAGAATTCTGGCCAGAGCTGGTCATTGCATTATCCAGCCTCACTATTCTATTCCAGAGTCCAGAAAGAAGCACCAAACAAGATTCTGGAAAGTAAGTTAGAAGCCTCCAGATGGGAAATCTGAGAAATCCAACTATTACAAGTTCATCACATTTCTTTCTTAGTCTCTGCCCTCTCCTTGGACCTGGTCTGAGTGAAGACCATAAACTGATTGAAGCCCATTATTTACTGTCAATTGCAAAACCTTTGCTAAAATGATTAATGAAATAAGGAATAAAAATTGCAGGAGATGAAAAGAATTGGAAAAACACTTGGGCAATTTACATACCATGAGTCTTTCCAAATTTATAAGCAGAAATTATTTGCACAGTTTCTGAAGCAGATTGCTAAGAGTTAATCCTCATGCTTCATAATAATCAAACAAAACCTAGAAGGGCATCTCAGTTAATCATTTTCGTGTACCATTTTATAATCCATTGATTCAATAATTTGACCATAATCAGTCATTGTCATGATCATTTAGTATAATAAAGGACTCAAAACCTGAATAATTAGTTTCTGTAACTATATTCATTGACTTAAAATGTGTGATAGAAAAGAAACTGAGGCATTATACTAAACATTTAACACTTGGAAATTAACCACAATTATTGTTACTACTTTCAAACTTACTAAAATCAAGCTGACTGTGGTGGTTTCTTTTTGTAAAAAGAAACACGTATCTTTCTATCTAATGGTGGCCTAAGAAAACAAATTTAACCTGTCAGACTTTACCAAATTCAAAACTCCTACGGAGGAAGCGGCTTTTAAAAAAATGTTAAAGCCCAGGAGCTCTTGTTTAAAAAAAAAATTAACACAGGATACCAAAGTATAAAATCAGGTCCCTATGGTTTAAGTGGGGGTAGGGCAGAGCAAATGTTGGCTATGGTCCAGCCTCTCTGGATAGCCCTCAGACAGTCCCCTAACATGGATGCAAGTGGCTTCTTGTGTCTCTCTCCCAGGCAGCCTTTTCTAGCGTCAGCAGCATGCTTGGTCCCTGTCGGTGGCAGACTGGGTTCACTGAGTGACCGAGGCCCCAATAGCTCTCCTCTCCACCAGTGAGGGGTGAGAGCTCAAGGCTAAAGTCTCCAGCTTCGTCACCCACCAGTAGGACAATTCTGAAGTGTGGTCCACAAAGTTCCACAAAGTTTCTCAGAGGCTTTCCAGAAGAATTCAAGCCCAAGTTTCCCAAACCAATACCTTGCTCATTCATGTACCTTTCATTGGCTTCCTCTCTTGCCCATCTCACGTCTCCATTTTCTCACAGTGTGTGGCAGGATGCCTTACACACAAGGGCAGGGGAGGAGCAGACAGAGCCATACCCAGGCGGTTACTCCACGCCAGACGGCCCTGAGGAGTCCTTTGAATTTTGAAAGCCAGAGCTACTCTAAGTCACTTTCTTCATTTTGCAGGTGGGTCAACCCTGCTGCAACTGGTACTTGCCATGTTCACAGCATGGAGCAATCCCAGTACCGTGCCTGCTCTCTATTAGGTTGGTGCACCCTCCTCAAGTCCCACTACCTCCCGGGAGTTGAAATGTCCCCTGTAAACTGCAACTATCTCCACCCACAAGATAGAACAAGCCAAGAAATCAAATGGAATATTTCTGACCTTAAAGGAATACTGGCATCTACCAATTCATCTGCAATCCAGTCCTGACTTTCCCATTATTCCATTATTCCCATTCTGCCATTATTAGCTTCCCTGGGGATCTCTTATTATTTTCGATGGGGAAATATGTAACAACTGAAAACCTCCAACCAATTTCTGAAAACATACTTGAAACACAGTAAAACGCATACACAAACACAGAGATAATGATAGTTAGGATACACCATGCTTAACGTCATTGCTTTATGATTACCAATCCATATAGTTATTAAAAGGGAATCCCTTTCATCAAAGTAACACTGATACCCCTCTAGGTACAGATAACAGGAAGCAAACACATCTCTTTGCTTGATACCCTGATGCATGTATCTAAACTTTGGCAAGTGATTGACATTCTACCAATGTTTTGATATTCGACTTTCGCTGCACATTAAATTCAATAATCCCTATACTTAGGCCATACCCCAGGACAAAATGACCCAGAATCTCTGGGTGGGGTCACAGGCATCCACCACATTAAATGATTCCAACATACAGCCAAAGCTGAGCATGGCCATGCCACGGGAATTTGGAATACATCTCACAATTTTTCTTCTATGTCCTTTTGCTAGTAAGGTTGTATTAGGTTGGCTAGGAAAGAAATGTTACCACTGGACATGATGGCTAAAAAAAATTTGTATTAAAAATATGTGTTCTGTGAAGTTAGGTATTAAAAAGCAGGAAGTATTCTACCAGGAAAATACTGGTTGAATATATTCCAAAAAACATGAAATCCAAAGGACTCCAAAATCATTTTGAGCACTGACTTGATACTCAAAGGAAATGTTCATTGGAGCATTTCAGGCTTTGGATGCTCAACTGGTAAGTGTAAAGCAAATGTTTTGACATCTGAAAAAAATCCAAAATCCAATACACTTCTAATCCCAAGCATTTCAGATAAGGGATACTCATCCTGTAATAACCAGGAGGCATTCTGTGGAGTATACCTGTAATTGTTATGGGGAGCTTTAATAGTATATGCATAACTGTAGCAAGGGATTTTGTTCGTGGCTTTTATAAATTACAGCAGAACCTCCATAGCTGACCACCTTCTTCAGCTGACCTAATTTGCATAGACGGGATATACTACATGTATAGATCTGTACAGTCGGCCTAGTTCCTTATGTTGACCACCTCTGTATGCTGACCAGTTTGTTACAGTCCCTTAGGTGGTCAATTTACAGAGGTTCTACTGTACTGATAAATCTAACTTTTTTTTTTTTTTTTTTTGCTCTAAACTCCTGGTATTTGGCTTATCTCCTTCCTGCTATTTTATTTACAGTCTCCTTTTAAAAATAAGTTTCAGGTTCGGCACCCATAGCTCAGTGGTTAGGGCACCAGCCACGTGCACCAAGGCAGGTGGGTTCGAACCTGGCCCAGGCCAGTTAAATAACAATGACAACTGCAACAAAAAAAAAAAAAAAAAAATAGCTGGGTGTTGTGGCAGGCGCCTGTAGTCCCAGCTACTTGGGAGGCTGAGGCAGGAGAATCACTTCAGTCCAAGAGTTTGAGGTTGCTGTGAGCTGTGACACCACAGCACTCTACCAAGGGTGACATGATAAAACTATGTCTCAAAAAAAAAAAGAAAAAAGGGCGGCGCCTGTGGCTCAGTGAGTAGGGCGCCGGCCCCATATACCGAGGGTGGCGGGTTCAAACCCAGCCCCGGCCAAACTGCAACAAAAAAATAGCCGGGCGTTGTGGCGGGCGCCTGTAGTCCCAGCTGCTCGGGAAGCTGAGGCAAGAGAATCGCGTAAGCCCAAGACTTAGAGGTTGCTGTGAGCCGTGTGACGCCACGGCACTCTACCAAGGGCGGTACAGTGAGACTCTGTCTCTAAAAAAAAATAAAAAAAAAAAAAGAAAAAGAAAAAAACACAATGTTGACAATGATACATCTCTAATTTTAACAATGAACAAAATGTAAAAGTTACAATTTATTTCAGTTAAATTTAAACTCTTTCCTAACTGTCCCTGTCTGTGTGTGTATTATCACTATTCTACTCAATAATTATATCAAGCTCAAATTAGATTAGAAAGTAAATATAAAATATACACTCAAAATCCCTCCACATAAAAATAACTACTGTTAATGTGCTAGCCTATTTTCTCCTAATCATTGTCCAGGTATTTTTATGTGGTTGAGGTAATTGTGTGTTTGTACACATTTCTGCATTTGATTCGGACTTCAAGACCTAATTAAAGTTCTCTTTTGGCCATAGCAAACACACTGCCTCCCTTTGCCCTTTATAAGTCTGCTCTGTGTTTTACTAAATGCCCCTTCACACATTTCCCAGTGTCTTGAACATTCTCTTCCCCACATCAATCTGTATGTTTTTAGACTCTTTATCTGCCTTCCAAGGCCTACAGAAACTACAACTTCCTAATATCTTTTCTTCGCTTCCTCTTATTTATTTTTTCTCTCTCCTTTTAAATCCCATCATCCTTCAAACTTTCTTTCTGAATGTCATCATTTCATTCTAATCATAGACATGTATGAGTGCTATATTATAATGTCTTTTAACTGCGTCCTCTTCCCATGCCTAATCCCCACCTCTATAATAATGGATTACTGTTTCTGTAAGGGCAGTACTTGTCTTATCCGTCCATTTTTCCCAGTGTGCCTAGTACAGTGTCTTGCCCAGAGAAGGGCCTCCATAAATCCTTGCTGAAGTAATAAATGAATGTTAAGATTATCTCAGCTATAAGCCATGCGCTGCCAGTCTTGACACTTGTTAACTATACCCAGGCAAATATTAAAACCCTGAGGGATAGTATATGTCTGCCATTGTAGATACGAAAAACCACAGGGTTTCTGAATGCATTTCACTTACGAGTGTTACTGTGTTAATATCACAGCATGCCTCGGATGCTGTTAGGGGAAGAAGCATTCAGAGCAATGCTACCTTCACCTCTCTTAACAAATGAACTATTTCACTAAGTATAAGGCCTAGACTGCAAGTACACTGTTCACAGATTTCAAATAAACAAGTAAACTAGGCCAGACTACTCTCTTCTACCCTTCAAACTCCTGCAGGGGGCCTATCTTCGGTAGAAGCCAGCCAGCAAAAGAGGCTGAGTAGTATAGGTCAAAGAGGTCAGCATCCCTGAGGCACAGAACAGGTCCCAGGAATGCAGAAACTGGTGGTAGATCAAGGGAATACAAAGAGAATGGGTGCGTAGTTGGTAATGGGCTTTCCAGCTTCCATGATTGCATATTTTTCAGCTGAACAAGATGTCTTCTACAGATAGACCTCACATAGGACCTGCAAGATTGGCCTGCCAATCCTATCCCTCAAGTCAGTAGAGAGTCATAATGTTGCCTTACATTGGGCCATGACTGTTGGCCTGTAGGACACCTTCAAGTCATACATCTATTCGTTCCTCAGTATTAGAACCGTATGATCCTGAACCCAAAGCAACATCGTGTAACACATCTACTTTACGCTGATTGTTCATGACCTGTCAGGTAACAAAGGACACACTGAGCGTTCCTGTGAGCCAAAGGGGTGGCCTTAGTTTAGAGTGACAAAACTTGTTGATTGTAAGTCCAGCATGTTAGTCAGCTATTTAGGGTTCTGTCATAGTTCTTGCCCCAATACGAGTTTCTCCTAATAATTCATTCCTGAGTTTTCCAGGTTCTGCCATTCTATCAAAGCCATTATAACAGCACAAATACCTGCAGATCACTGTGTTATGATTTTCTTCTTAACTGGCTTCTCCACAGAACCAATTTATAATACTTATCTCTGTTCACTGAGATGATGTCCTCGTTTTTCCACCTGTCAGGGGGCATCAAATTATTGAGTAAGTGTTCACTGCCTTCCAATAGCATGAACTATGAAGATACTTGGCTGCCCCATCAGTAAATTATGCCTGATCTTTCTTGCTCTTCTAGAGCCAATGTCATTTTTACCGGTATATGAGACTTGGAGGGCTCCAATACACTTCCATTTACATACTATTTGGCACTTTTCTAAAGTACAGGAACTTCTGTGATGACTGACTTAGCCAGTTCCTGGGTGTAGCATTTCTTCTCAGCCATGAGCTATTTGGGCTTGTTCAACCTTCTGCAAAGGCAAGTCCTGCATTGCCTAACAGATAATATTGCCTTAGATTGGACACATCCAAATGAAAGGTTATGGCATTCTTTAGTATTCTTTCCTGTAGATACTCATGACTAGCAACATGCTAACATCTATTTCTCAAAATCTGAGCTTCCAGGAAGCAATCAATTCAGAACCCTAGGCCTCACTGGTTTGATCTCCAAACTAGTTTTGCCAAAAGCTCAAGTAGACCTGATTGCTATCTACTTCCAACTCTAGTGGTATATGCGTACGTGCACTCTGCTTTAATTTTTCTAGAGCAGTGAAGTGCTCTGTTACCCATGCAAATTTATGTCTTTTCAACATAGCTCAGTGACAGCAGTGAGGAGTCATGGCCCCAAGTGGGGTTACAGTGCTCCCCAGAACCAGAATTATACATTTTAAGGTGAGTAGTGTTAAAAACACCTCTTCATTTTAATTGGCAATATTTGTGTTTTTCCTATCCACGGAATTTAAAAAATGTAACAGAGCTTTTCAGCCCTTGAATTTGTTTCCATTGCATTTTACATTTTCTGCACTGTACAGGGTGTCCATAAAGTTTGTGCAATTTAAAATAGTTGTCTATCTTAAATTGCATGTGAACTTTATAGACACCCTGTATATGGTACACCACTATGATTAGGGTGGATAAGGTGACAGCTTTATCTCCATAGCTCCACAAATCAGGAATTCATTGATGGCGTTGTGCCCACCAAGTCTCAAAGAATGTTCTGCCATTAGGAGACAAGTTATTATAACCCTGTGGCAATACCATGAGGTATATTATATTACAAACTTTCCCAATTAAAGGTATAGTAAGGCTAGCTGCCCTCAATCATTAAGAGAGAGAAAATGACATTTGCCAAATCAATTACTTCATGCCATGTATACAGGCCTAAGAGACCTTGTTCTCAACTATGATCATCATGTTTCTGCAATTAACAAAATTCCAGAATAGAAGATAAGAACAGCAATATATCCTTTCTTTCCAAATTTTAGATCTATTTGCTAAAAGCTAGCCAGTTTATCTTTCTTAAATTAGGGCCAATGAATTTTAAACCAGTAATTCCCTGGGCAAAGTGAATAAAGTAAATTTCCAAAGTTTTCTGTGAATATTGGAGTCTTCATTTACATGAACCACAGGAAATTGGTGGCTTTATAAGTTTAAAAAGTGTTTGAACACTGGCAATTATGTATAGCTCAACTATGCTTCCACCACAGGAGACCAACTACTCCAACTAACATGCAGAAAAGTATTAGAAGAATGGATTACTTCCTGAGAAAAAATAAGGATTAGCTGGTGGATGTTATTCCTGGCTCCATGTTTTAAATGCTTTCCCATCTTCTGAAGGAAATACAGATAGTCACCATGAACTACATACAGGCATACCTCACAGACACTGCAGGTCAGGTTCCAGACCACTGCAATGAAGAGTCACATGAATTTTTTGGCTTCACAATACATACAAATGTTTACACTATAGTGTAGTCTATCAAGTGTGAAATAGCATTGTCTAAAAAAATGTACATACCTTCATTTAAAAAATACTTCATTAATAAAGAATGCTAATAATCACCTGGGCTTTCAGCAATTCATACTCTATGTCAGAAAAAAAAAAAAAAAAAGTGTCTCACCTCTGCTGTCCAGGCTAGAATGCCAGGCTGTGGCCTAACTCAGAGCAACCTCAAACTCCTAGGTTCAAGGGATCCTCCTGCTTCATTCTCCAGAGTATCTGGGACTACTAGAAGAACCCACCACAATGCCTGACAGGGGAGGGGGAAGCCTCACACTTGCTCAGGCTGGTCTCGAACTCCTAACCTCAAGCATTCTGTCTGCCTCAGCCTCCCAGTGTGCTAACATTACAGGCTTGAGCTACCACACCCTGCCAATTCATACTCTTTTTGCTGATTAGAGGGGGGGGTCTTCCCTGGATATTAATAGCCACTGAATGATCAAAACAGTGGTTGCTGAAGGTTGGGAGTGGCTGTACCCATTTCTCAAAAATAGGGAAATAATAACATTTGCCACATCAGTTGACTCTCCCTTTCATGAAAGATTTCTCTGTGGCATGTGATGCTGTTTAATAGCATTTTACCCACAGAACAACTTTCAAAACCAGAGTCAGTCTCCTCAAACCCTGACACTATTTTATCAGCTTAAGATATATAATAAATCCAAATCCTTTGTTGTCATTTTAACAATGTTCACAGCATCTTCCTGTGGGTGGATCTCACTAGGAGTAGATTCTATCTCAAGAAATCACTTTCTTTGCTCACCCATAAGAAGTAATTCCTTTTACATTCATGATTGATCATCAGATTGCAGCAATTCAGTCACATCTTTAGGCCGTACTTTCAATTTTAGTTCTTTTGCTATTTATACCACATTGCAGTGACTACCTCCACTGAAGTCTTGAACCCCTCAGTGGGGGGTTGTAATCTACTTTTTCCAAACTCCTGTTAATGTTGATATTTTTTACCTCCTCCCATGAATTGCAAAAAAAAAATTGTTTGAGACAGAGTCTCACTGTGCCGCCCTTGGTAGAGTGCCATGGCATCACAGCTCACAGCAACCTCCAACTCTTGTATTAAGCGATTCTCTTGCCTCAGCCTCCCAAGTAGCTGGGACTACAGGCACCCACCACAATGCCCGGCTAGAATTACAAATGTTTTTAATGGCAAATCCCTTCCGGAAGGTTTTTAATTGACTTTGGCCAAATCTATCAGAGGACTCACTATCTATGGCAGCTATAGCCTAACAAAATGTACTTCTTAAAAAATAGGATGTGAAAGTCAAAATTATTCTTTGATCCATGGACTTCAGAATGGATGTTGTGTCAGCAGGCATGAAAACAACATTATAATTGCCTTGTACGTCTCCATCAGAGCCCTTAGGTGACCAGGTATATTGTCCACAAGCAATATATTTTGAAAGGAATCTTATTTTCTAAGCAGTAGGTTTCAACAGTGAATTTAAAACATTCAGTAAACTATAAGCAGTCATCTAAGCTTTGTTGTTCCATTTATAGAGCACAGGGAGAGTATAGGGTGTCCCAAAAGTCACCCCCAAAGTTGGCATAGGTAGGAAAAATGGGAAATTTTACAAAATACAAAATATTCGCTACATGTTGGCCACCTCTTTGTAAAATTTTATAATGAATATTTTGCAAATAAAGTTCAGCTACAATTTCCATTTTTCCCTATGTCTGGTGGACTTTGGGGGTGACTTTTGGGATACCCCATAGATTTAGTATCATTCCTAGAGACCCTAAGGTTTTCTGAATGGTCAATTAACATTGACTTAACTTAGCTGCATGAGCCCTTAACAAGATAATCTGCCTTTCCTTTGAAGTCAGACATTGACTTCTCTCTACCTATGGAAGTCTAGAGCAGTGAGTTTTCAAACCATGTGCTGCAACACACTGGTGTGCAATAAGAGGATCGTAGGAGTACCACAAAAATTTCTAAAGATCATTAATTAAATTATTTTTGAACGAAGTTCAAAGCACAGCAAGTATATTCTCTTTTTTACTCTTTTTCTTTTGATCAACATAATTTAAGTGTGCCATGGAAGTTTAACTATAGGTTCAAGTGTGCCGTGAGATTAAAAAAAAAAAAAAAAGGTTGAAAAACACTGGTCTAGATGGTATCTTCTCCTCCTATAAGGCTGTTACATGGACAGTGAAAATCTGTTATTTAGCGGAGCCACCTTCATCAATTATCTTAGCTAGTTCAGAATAAAGTGCTGCAGCTTCTCCGTCACCACTTGATGCTTCAGCCCTTGCACTTTTGTGTTCTGGAGATGGCTTCTTTCCATAAACTTCATGAACCATCCTCTGCCAGCTTCCAGCTTTTCTTTGGCAGCTTCCTCACCCCTCTGTCTTCACAGAATTGAGGGGAGATGAGGCTTTGCTCTGGATTAGGCTTTGATTTAAGGGAATGTTGTGGCTGGTTTGATTTTTTTTTTTTTTTTATTGTTGGGGATTCAATGAGGGTACAATAAGCCAGGTTACACTGATTGCAATTGTTAGGTAAAGTCCCTCTTGCAATCACGTCTTGCCCGCATAAAGTGTGACACACACCAAGGCCCCACCCCCCTCCCTCCATGCCTCTTTCTGCTTTTCCTCCCCCAATAACCTTAATTGTCATTAATTGTCCTCATATCAAAATTGAGTACATAGGATTCATGCTTCTCCATTCTTGTGATGCTTTACTAAGAATAATGTCTTCCACTTCCATCCAGGTTAATACGAAGGATGTAAAGTCTCCATTTTTTTTTAATGGCTGAATAGTATTCCATGGTATACATATACCACAGCTTGTTAATCCATTCCTGGGTTGGTGGGCATTTAGGCTGATTCCACATTTTGGCGATTGTAAATTGAGCTGCAATAAACAGTCCAGTACAAGTGTCCTTATGATAGAAGGATTTTTTTTCCTTCTGGGTAGATGCCCAGTAATGGGATTGCAGGATCAAATGGGAGGTCTAGCTTGAGTGCTTTGAGGTTTCTCCATACTTCCTTCCAGAAAGGTTGTACTAGTTTGCAGCCCCACCAGCAGTGTCAAAGTGTTCCCTTCTCTCCACATCCACGCCAGCATCTGCAGTTTTGAGATTTTCTGATGTGGGTCATTCTCACTGGGGTTAGATGATACCTCAGGGTTGTTTTGATTTGCATTTCTCTAATATATAGAGATGATGAACATTTTTTCATGTGTTTGTTAGCCATTCGTCTGTCATCTTTAGAGAAGGTTCTATTCATGTCTCTTGCACATTGATATATGGGATTGTTGGCTTTTCTCATGTGGATTAATTTGAGTTCTCTATAGATCCTAGTTATCAAGCTTTTGTCTGATTGAAAATATGCAAATATCCTTTCCCATTGTGTAGGTTGTCTCTTTGCTTTGGTTATTGTCTCCTTAGCTGTACAGAAGCTTTTCAGTTTAATGAAGTCCCATTTGTTTATTTTTGTTGTTGTTGCCATTGCCATGGCAGTCTTCTTCATGAAGTCTTTCCCCAGGCCAATATCTTCCAGTGTTTTTCCTATGCTTTCTTGGAGGATTTTTATTGTTTCATGCCTTAAATTTAAGTCCTTTATCCATTTTGAATCAATTTTTGTGAGTGGGGAAAGGTGTGGGTCCACTTTCAGTCTTTTACATGTAGACATCCAGTTCTCCCAACACCATTTATTGAATAGGGAGTCTTTCCCCCAAGGTATGTTCTTGTTTGGTTTATCAAAGATTAGGTGGTTGTAAGATGTTAGTTTCATTTCTTGGTTTTCAATTCGATTCCAAGTGTCTACGTCTCAGTTTTCATGCCAGGACCATGCTGTCTTGACCACTATGGCTCTGTAGTACAGACTAAAATCTGGTATGCTGATGCCCCCAGCTTTATTTTTATTACTAAGAACTGCTTTAGCTATATGGGGCTTTTTCCCGGTTCCATACAAAACGCAGAATCATTTTCTCCAAATCTTGAAAGTACGATGTTGGTATTTTGATAGGAATGGCATTGAATAGGTAGATTGCTTTGGGAAGTATAGACATTTTAACAATGTTGATTCTTCCCATCCATGAGCATGGTATGTTCTTCCATTTGTTAATATCCTTTGCTATTTCCTTTCTGAGGATTTCATAATTTTCTTTATAGAGGTCCTTCACCTCCTTTGTTAGGTATATTCCTAGGTATTTCATTTTCTTTGAAACTATGGTGAAGGGAGTTGTGTCCTTAATTAGCTTCTCATCTTGACTGTTACTGGTGTATACAAAGGCTACTGACTTGTGGACATTGATTTTATATCCTGAAACATTACTGTATTTTTTGATGACTTCTAGGAGTCTTGTGGTTGAGTCTTTGGGGTTCTCTAAGTATAAGATCATGTCGTCAGCAAAGAGGGAGAGTTTGACCTCCTCTGCTCCCATTTGGATTCCCTTTATTTCCTTGTCTTGCCTAATTGTATTGGCTAGAACTTCCAGCACTATGTTGAAAAGTAAAGGTGACAGAGGACAACCTTGTCTGGTTCCATTCTAAGAGGGAAAGCTTTCAGTTTTACTCCATTCAGTAAAATATTGGCTGTGGGTTTGTCATAGATAGCTTCAATCAGTTTCAGAAATGTGCCACCTATGCCTATACTCTTCAGTGTTCTAATTAGAAAAGGATGCTGGATTTTATCAAATGCTTTCTCTGCATCTATTGAGAGGATCATGTGATCTTTATTTTTGCCTCTGTTAATATGGTGGATAACGTTTATGGACTTGCGTATGTTAAACCAGCCTTGCATCCCTGGGATGAAGCCTACTTGATCATGATGAATGACTTTTTTGATGATAAGCTGTAATCTATTGGCTAGGATTTTGTTGAGAATTTTTGCATCTATATTAATGAGTGAGATTGGTCTGAAATTCTCCTTTTTCGTTGGGTCTTTTCCTGGTTTTGGTATCAGGGTGATGTTTGCCTCATAGAATGTGTTGGGGAGGATTCCTTCTTCCTCAATTTTTTGGAATAATTTCTGCAGTACAGGAATAAGCTCTTCCTTGAAGGTTTGATAGAATTCTGGAGTGAAGCCATCTGGACCAGGGCATTTTTTGGTTGGAAGATTTTTTATTGTTTCTTTGATCTCAGTGCTTGAAATTGGTCTGTTCAGGAGCTCTATTTCTTCCTGGCTGAGTCTAGGGAGAGGGTGTGATTCCAAATATTGATCCATTTCCTTCACATTGTCAAATTTCTGGGCATAGAGTTTCTGGTAGTATTCAGAGATGATCTCTTGTATCTCTGTGGGATCAGTTGTTATTTCCCCTTTATCATTTCTGATTGAGGTTACTAGAGATTTTACTTTTCTATTTCTCGTTAGTCTGGCCAATAGTTTATCTATTATATTTATTTTTTCAAAAGACCAACTCTGTGTTTCATTAATTTTCTGAATGAGTCTTTTGTTTTCAATTTCATTGATCTCTGATTTGATTTTGGATATTTCTTTTCTTCTACTGAGTTTAGGCTTAGATTGTTCTTCTTTTTCCAATTCCATAAGATCCCTTGTGAGATTGTTGATGCGTTCTCTTCCTGTTTTTCGAATGTAGGCATCTAAAGCGATGAATTTTCCTCTCAAAACTGCTTTTGCAGTATCCCACAGGTTTTGATAGCTTGTGTCTTCATTGTTGTTATGCTCAAGGAAGTTAATGATTTCCTGTTTTATTTCTTCCTGCACCCATCTGTTATTCAACAGAAGATTGTTTAATTTCCATGTCTTTGGGTGGGGTCGAGCGTTTTTGTTAGAGTTGAGTTCCACCTTTAGTGCCTGATGGTCTGAGAAGATGCAAGGTAAAATTTCAATTCTTTTGATTCTGTTGATATTTGTTTTGTGTCCCAGGATATGATCAATTTTGGAGAATGTTCCATGGGGTGATGAGAAGAATGTATATTCTTTATCTTTGGGATGGAGTGTTCTATATGCGTCTATCAAGCACAGTTGTTCTAGGGTCTCATTTAAATCTCTTATATCCTTGTTTAATTTCTATTTAGGAGATCTGTCCAGCTCTGTAAGAGGAGTGTTAAAGTCCCCTGTGATTATGGTATCATCAGAAATCATATTGCTCAGACTGAGTAAGGTCTGTTTCAAGAATCTGGGAGCATTTAAATTGGGTGCATAAATATTTAGAATTGAAACATCTTCTTGTTGTATTTTTCCCTTGACCAATATAAAGTGACCATCTTTGTCTTTTTTGACTTATTTGCTTTAAATCCACATGAATCTGAAAATAAGATTGAAACTCCTCTTTTCTTCTGAATTCCATTTGCCTGAAAAATTGTCTTCCAACCCTTGACTCGGAACTTTAATTTGTCTTTTGAAGCCAGGTGTGTTTCTTGCAGACAGCAAATGGATGGCTTGTGTTTTTTAATTTAGTCAGTAAATCTATGTCTCTTCAGTGGGGAATTCAAGCCATTAACATTTATTGAGATAATTGATGAGTGTGGTAGTATTCTATTCTTCTTATTTGGTGAGAGTCCATTGCTTAGTTTTATCTTTTGCATCAGTGTGGAGGTTAGGTTCTGTCCTTTAATTTCTGAGTTCTTACTTTGCTGCTGATCCATTGTGGTGGTCAGTGTGTAGAACAGGTTGAAGTATTTCCTGTAGAGCTGGTCTTGTTGGGGCGAATTTTCTCAATGTTTGTATATCTGTAAATGATTTGATTTCTCTGTCAATTTTTAAGTTTAGCTTAGCAGGGTACAGAATTCTGGGCTGGAAATTGTTCTGTTTAAGTAGATTAAAGGTAGATGACCATTGTCTTCTTGCTTGGAAAGTTTCATTAGAGAAGCCTGCGGTCACTCTGATGGATTTGCCCCTGTAGGACAACTGGCACTTACTCCTGGCAGCTTGCAGAATCTTTTCTTTTGTCTTGACTTTGGACAGGTTCACAAGGTGTCTTGGAGAAGCTCGGTTAGAGTTGAGGTGACCTGCGGTCCGATAGCCCTCTGAAAGCAGTGTGTCAGAATCTTTGGTGATATTTGGGAAATTTTCTTTTATAACATTCTCTAGTATGGCTTCCATTCCTCTGGGGCATTCTTCTTCCCCTTCTGGAATTCCTATAACTCGTATGTTGGAACACTTCATAAAGTCCCATAATTCTGAGAGTGAACGTTCTGCTTTCTCTCTCTTCTTTTCTGCCTCTTTTACTATCTGAAAGTTATCTCAAAAACTTTGTCTTCTACCTCGGAAATTCTTTCTTCTGCATGGTCTAACCTGTTGCTGATACTTTCCATTGCATCTTTAAGTTCCCTAATTGACTGTTTCAGTTCCTTCAGCTCTGCTATATCCTTTTTATATTCTTCATGTCGTTCATCTCTTATTTGATTCTGTTTTTGGATTTCCTTTTGGTTATTTTCCACTTTATTAGCAGTTTCCTTCATTGTTTCCATCATTTCTTTCATTGTTTTCAAAATGTGTATTCTAAATTCCCTTTCTGTCATTCCTAACATTTCTTTATAGGTGGAATCATCTGCAGTAGCTACCTCATGGTCCCTTGGCGGGGTTGTTCTGGACTGGTTCTTCATGTTGCCTGGAGTTTTCTGCTGATTCTTCCTCATGAGTGATTTCTTTTATCTGTTTCCTTGCCCTAATTTTCCTTTTGCTTCCTCTTGCTCTTTAAGTTCTCGTGCCTGTGGACTAAGGGTTAGATGAGTCCTTTTGGTACAGGACCAGAAGGGTGAGAAGGTTGAACAGCAAGAAAGGGATGAAAGAAAGGAGGACCGAGTGCAAAGAAAAAAAAAAAAAAAACAGAGAAAGGAGAGGGGGTGTGTAAAAGGAATATTGACAAAAAGAAGAGAGGCACAGAAAGAGGGAGACAGAGCAATATAGGTGTACAGTAGGGTACTTTGACACAACCTTAAAAAAAAAACCACCTTCTGGGGGTGCCCAGTTGGGTGGTTCCCTTGAGGTCAGCAGCTCTTTGCTAACCTGATCAGACACAGTACCCCACCTCCACCAAGTAGAGAGGAAAGACAAAAATGCTATAAGTCAAACCAAAACAAGCAAACAGAAAACTTTACGGGATAATATTGGGTGAAAAACCAAATAATAGCAGTAGAAACACTAGCAAAAATGAAGTTCTAGTTATTAAAAAAGGCAGCAATGGGAAATTTAATTAAACTAGAAAAATTGAGAAAGAAAAAAGATCTGTACGGAAAAGGTTGAAATTAAAAAACAAAACGACATCAACAACATCAAAATGAACAAAAAAACAACCAAACCAAAAAAAGAAAAAAGAAAAAAAAAAGAAACAGAAAAAACAAAGCAGTATGTATATGTTGTTGAATACTGTCTGGGCAACACGTGGTCTTCTGGGGTATGAGATGTTAATCACAGTTCTGATACGACTGGAGGCTGCTGATTTCTCAAACCCCAGCAGGTAGACACCCTAAATCTCTCTTCAGCCCACTTAAAAGGCACTTTGAACTTGTAAACTTGCTGAGCAAAAGCTTTCCCAGGAAAGTGCTTGTTGCTGGAATCACTGCTGAAGTGGCTATCCACTTACCCAGTGTGCCAAAACCAGTCTCACTCTGCCCCTGAGGTTTAAGGCTGCAAGGCAGCTCAGACCCCACCCTTAGGCTACTCGGTCGCTGTGTTACCCGCTCCCACCCGATTCTAGCTCTGCGACCCTGAGGGCGGAGCTTGCCAGGGCAGATCGCTCACAATGGCTCCCTGTGGCCCACAGCCAAACACTATTAGCTCAGTCTGGCTCAGCGGCTCAGACTGGGGCCCCAGACAACAGCCAAAGTTCTCTGCATTCCCGCTCAGGCTCTCCCCAAGGCAGTTCAGCTGAGTGCCAAGTCCAAAGACACCAAAACAGTTCACAGGTAAGGCCTTTTCAGTTTGCAGTCTTGCTGCTACTGAACTTATAGTTGCGGGCGGGTTTAGACCGATTGAACACATGCGACCACTTGCCGGTTTTCCACTGTTTTAGTCCTCCTCTTGGGGTCCAGAAGTCTCTCGTTGACTCTCTGTATCCTCACAGGGGTGATGATAGGCAGATCCCACCAGCCAGAGATGCCTGGAGTCCTATCTCCCCGGAATCATGGTGCCCAGATGCAAGGAAGCTGTTACTTGGCCGCCATCTTGGTCTCCTCCCCTGGCTGGTTTGATATTCTATCCAGGCTTTCTCCATATGAGCAAAAAAGCTGTTTTGTTTTCTTATTATCCTTACATTCAGTGGAGGAGGGCTTCTAATTTCCTCTAAGAACTTTTCTTCGGCATTCATAATTTGGCTGTTTGGTTCAAGAGGCCTACCTTTGGGCCTACCTCAGCTTGCTGTCCTTGTAACTAAGTTTAATCTTTTCTAGATTTTGCTATAAAGTGAGAGATGAGTGTTATTCTCCCTTTCACTTGAATGCTTAAAGGCCATTAGTTATTAATTGGCCTCATTTCAATATTATCCGGTCTCTGGGAATAGGGCTACCTGAGGAGAGGATGAGAGATGGGAGGACGGCCTATGAGTGGAGCAGTCAGAACAGACACAACATTGATCAATTTAAGTTCATGGACTTACATGGGTGCAGTTGGCGCTGTCCCTAAAATGTTACAACAGTAACATTAAAGATCACTGATCACAGATGGCCATAATAGATACAATATTATGAAGTTTGAAATATCAAGAGAATTACCCATATGTGCCAGACAGTGTGAACACATGCTGTTGGAATAGCAGTGCCGGTGGAGCACCTCACGCATGATTGCCGCAATCCTCCAATTCATAAAGAATGCGATACCTGCAAAGCACGTGGCGGCGAACCCATAACTAGATGTTTCTAAACAGTAATTTGCTCATTCACTTGATAGTTTAGGTGATATCTAATCAAATATGTATTTTGACTTTAGAAAATGGTTGCATGCTACTTTACATATAAGTGTATTGGCTCAGTTCAGGCCAGATGCATATTTTCTCTTCATCAGAACAATAATTTTAATAGTTTTGACTTGGTAGGCCTTGAAGTGGGGCACGTGCTTTCCAGTTACCCACAGTCTCTGCTACTCACTATTGCTTTAGATGTAGTCACTTCACATATTTGGAATCTGCATAACCCAGGAAGTTATTTGAATATGAAATCTCTGCTGTTCACAACGACACACAAATTATGTAGGAACTACTCACTTGATTAAAGTGCTGGTGCCATTTACTCAGCCAAGAAAAATATGAAGAGGAGCTTTTCTTTAAACCACAAGCTCCGCCACTGCATTAGAAATGGATCCAACATGAAAATAATTTGTTTGAAATAAATTTAAAAGTGAGAACTGATGTAATGTCAGAGAAACACTCAAAGACAAAAGCATTTGGAAAAGAAGGTTTCTTGCAATAAAAAACAAAGGAGTCATACTTCAAAAGGAATGATTTGAAAAACGTGTGTGTGATTAACATGGAAAAGAGTAAGCCTGCCATTAGTCTGTTCATGGTAGAAAAACAGCAACTTTCTAATATGTGCTTATCAAATCCACAAAGGTGATGCCATATCTTCAGATATTAGTTTTTCCAAAGTCAAGGCTAAAGTTATTTTAGCTAGATAGGTCCAGGCATATAGGAAATGTGCAAAATGCCATCTGTTGTCAGATCAGAATTAGATAACTAGATAGGGTGACCTTATTATTTTTGATTTATTGCACAGTATGAAGTGTTTTTTCCCTTTGACTGCAAAACATAATGTTTTTACATATTCATGAGGGAGGCATGTAATATGTCAGTTTTGCTTCTGCAACAGACAGGGCTGCAGAGTCAGATAAATGTGAGTTTGGGTTCCAACTCTGCCACTTACGAGCTGCTGGGACTTAGGCTCCTTGCTTACCTCTTCTTCCTGAGCACCATATCTGAACAATATTCCTCAGCCTCCATTGTAGTGGCCAGTGGCCCTGTGACTGAGCTCTGGAACAGAAGTGATGTGTGCCATTTCCAGACCTGGCCCATCCAAACCTCCCATGTGTAATTCTTCATGTTCTTTCCCCATATACCACCCATGAAGAGAGGAATCTGAGGACTCAGAGGAGGGTGAAGCCATAAAAAGAAAAGAAGCAACCCTCAGGAGCTATGTGGAACAAAACTTCATTTTCCCCATTACCCCCATCCCCACTAACCTGCATGGGACCAGATGTAAGCAGGAAAGACATTTTAAAACCACAGACATACATATTAGAGTTGTGTGTTACAGATCTTGGCCTATTCTGACAAATACACTGTGTGACAGTGTTAAAGTTATTGAACTACACTAAACTTGATGTCTTCGTCACTGAGAAGGACAGTGGCTCTAATTGGCAAGGACTGATGTACAGTACTGAGCACAATGCTTGGCACACAGTGAACGATCAATAAATATCTACGAAAAAGGCTTGATGTGGGTTAGCCATTACAATATTAGATGAATTGAGGGGAAAAAGAAAATGGAATCCTTTCTTCTACTTGGTAATATCTATACTTGGTCACACGTAGAGCCCATTTTCTACATTTAGCCAGTGCTATGCCTTATATACTGATTAAGTACTCCTTTGAAGATCTGGAATCCTACAGGGCTGGATAAAATGTTGAGCTGGATAAGTCACCATTACAACAGCTGCTTGAGCCACTGGCATGTACCCAATCACTCTCTAAATCGAAAACTCTGAGAAATCACTATTAGGCATTATATCCCAAAGCGCAGAAACTTCCATGAGCTGTGAACCACCATAGAGTCAATAGAACAGCAAGCCTACCCAGAAACTCTGCACCAATGGAAAATGATGCCGCCTCTGCTGTCATCATCAATGACAGTGTATTAAGGTCCCACGGGGTGCAGTACTTAATAAATGACCTTACGTAATAGATGATAACTAATTACACCTACAAAATCCCTATTGACCCAAAGCAAGTACAGCAATACATAAGGAAGGGAAGACTGGATTTCTTATCTATCTACAACAGTGGTTCTCAACCTGTGGGTCATGACCCACAGGAACTGTATTAAAGGGCCGTGGCATTAGGAAGGTTGAGAACCACCAATCCAGAGTCTACAAATGCCTCTGTATTTCCTTGAGGTAGGATACTCAGGGAAAGTATTTTTCCTTCCTGAAAGACTGCTCTATTTCAATCCCTAATGTTAGGGACAGGTAAAGAACAGGTTAAGAAGGAAAAGAAAAGCAGGTAATTGCTGAGACAAAGAAAGTGGGTAATTACTGAGACAGAGGACACAGTTCCTTAGCTTAGATACTAGCAGGGGAGGGAAGACAGACTATTCTGGCCTACTATAAAAGCAGAACTAGCCAAGACTGTGGTTAGAAAGTTTTGAAATTCAAATACTGCTCAACTTCTAAGACCCCCACAGAGGGATTGATCTGTAGAAACTTTTTAAAGAAGAAGCTAGCCAGCATCCCATGATTAATCAATGCCCTATGAATATCTTGGAGACTTTCCAAAGGAGAAATTAGTTAAAAATAATGAAGAGTCAGCTTGATCAAGACCCTAGGTGAAAGAAATACATAAACATGAGTTAAGAAATACATAAACATTAGAAGTAGGCAGAGCAAAACTAGGAATTAGAGAATAAATGCAAAGGGAAAAGTTTGTAAGGGTCCTTCCTCATTCACTGGTAAGAGACCGGCACCTTCCTCTTAGGTGTGTTCTATTTGCTTATAAACGTCTATCTGCTAATAAAATAAAATTTTGCTAATTGACTGCCACTGCTGTGACTTCCTCTTTTTGCTAGGCTCTGCCACTGGGTTTCATCTCTTTTTGTGCTGGTTGAGTCAAAGTGCTTTTGGATTCTGGGGGCTGCTTGCTAGTAGCACCCAGAGAAAACTCCTCTGAGGCTGGGTTCTTCATATCCCCCATGACACCTAACTTAAACAATAAGTGGCTAGAAAGGAGAGCGTCACACAAATAGAGTTTAGTAAGCCAAGCTTTAAGGACATGCCCAGGAAAAGCACAGCCCACAAAGTCTCTGTTGCAGACTGGACTCTATAGAAGATGTTGAGAACTTCACATTTAAAGGAAAAGGGGGTGTAACAGTAAAAAGGGAGGGGTGAAGGAAGTGAGCAATGAGCCAACTGAGGCTGTTTAGTAAATCTGCATAAGATGGGGTGAACATTCAAAAGTGGGGTAGAGCAAATAGGGGGGTAGAGTCAATGTCCTGATCTGAGGGTAGGCAGAAGAGTGATCATATCTCCAGTTTGCATCTATGGAGATAAGCTTGTAATTGACATATAAGAGCTTATTTAGACCACATTCTAAGGTTATAACTGGCATGCACTCATTTTGTACAGGCTATATATCTTAAAGGGTTTCTTTTTTAGGGCTGAAAAAAGAAATATTTTAACCCAAAATAAATTTCTTTGACATATTTTGAGATGGCTGTGGCAAACTGGAGTAAGGCTGTAAAGCTGTGGCGGTTGGGAAGTAGGGAACTGCAGGAAAAATTTGCATCTGTAGAGAATCTCTGTTAGATGCAAGCCAGTCCCTGCCTATTTGATCTGGGACAGGTTTGTTGAGTCTGACACCTTTAAAGGTCTGAATAAAAACATTTCCCTGAGGGCTGTTATCCTGAGGATTATTTTAATAACAAGACCACCTTCCCAGCCTGGCTTCCTTTCTCCCTCCCATACCCTGTCTGGGGGTGGGGGGTTGGGGGGAGACTGTTCGGTCATTTTCTAAGCCCCTTCTCTTCTTCAAAGAGGACCCTGTACCTCACTGGTGGGGGGGGCTGGCAGCTCTTTTGACACAATGAATTTGGGGAGGTCCTGAAATTCTTATTTTTCTTTTACATCAGCTACCTGCACACTTTGACTCTGAACCATGACTTCTTTATTGTTAAGCTCTTAAAAAACAATGTTTAGAGAATAGAAATTAGGTCAAATTCCTAGAACAAGAGGGTAGAAGGTTAGACCCCCAACCTGAGTCAGCACTCAGTTTGATTTCACCTTTGATTTCGCCTCGCAGGTAATGTTGACTGATCACTACAGCTAAAAGGCAAAGCACAAAAGATACAGTGTTACTTTGGCACAGGCTCACCATAGTGTAAAATATAAGCCAGTGTTTTTAAATGGAGAAAGGAGGGTGTCAGGGTCATTCTTTGAGAACTTGATGAAAACTAGTGATCCTTTTTCCAACACATGGAAAAACTGAGTAACATTTCAAGTTTAGAGACGCTCCCATTTTTACCTGAAACTCTGCAACAGTGGTTTTCCCACTTGAGAGTGCACACTGGAGAGCGCCCCCAGAGCTTCCAGCTTCATTATGCTGGGTGGGAGGGGCCTGATCATTTGCATCTCTTACAGGTTCTCAGCAATGTTTGTGTTACTGTGTCTGGGAGCTACTGACTGAGAATCCCCACTCCAGGACTCTACTCAGCAGGTTGCAAACCACTTCAGAGCATTTCAAATGCTGAGAGCAGAGGCCCATCAGTAAGTCACAGAGCAGAAAACAGAGGTGTTAACTCTCAGTAATACTGATCCCCAGTCTGTGACCTTTGGGGAACACTCACCCTAGAGCAGGTGAACTCCTGCTTGTCTGTTCCTCTAATTCCTGTTTCTCTTTCCCCTCGCCCTGCCCTCCTTCTTTATCCCTTTCTCTTTCCCCATCTGTCCCTGCATGGACGTGCCTGGGTAATCTACGTGACTGAGTTTGCTGTCCCTTTCTTATCGTCCCTAATCTCTTTCCTTCTGCATACTATTATAATAGGAAACTATAATCACATTTTACAATTTGTTGTACAATTAAGTTTTATGACTCATATCCTTAATTTTGAAGCAGGTAAATGAAATATTTTATATTTCCTTCTAAGGACATAAAATACTAAAGCCTCTTAATATTTTCCCTAAGATAACCCACATCTTGGTTAATGGAGGAAAATATTCCCATCTTTCTTTATTCAGGAACTATCTAATGGAACTTTCTGTGATGGCCAAAATATTTTGATTCTGTACTGTTCAACTCAGTAGCTACTGGCCACATGTGGTTACTGAGCACTTCAAGTACAGCCAGTGTGATTAAGGAAGTGATTTTTTTTTTAATTCTTAAGTGATTTTAAATTTAAATAGCCACATGTGCCAGGTGGCTACAATACTAAACAGTGCAACTTTGTATTATATACCTTGAATTTACATTCTATAAAAAATATCTATATAGGGTGCAGACACCTTTTAAACTCCGTCAAGCTATGCTAGATCACCTCAACATCAAAACAGAAAGCATAGCTTCCCTATTCCTCACATGAATCTGATGCTGCAATTGCACAAGGAGTTACATTTTTTTAACATACAAATAATAATAATATAATTGTAAATGAAACTATGCCTGGCTCGACACCCATAGCACAGTGGTTAAGGCACCAGCCACATTCACTGAGGCTGGTGGGTTCGAACCAGGCCTGGGCCAGCTAAACAACAATGACAACTGCAGCAAAAAAATAGCCGGACATTGTGGTGGGCACCTGTAGTCTCAGCTATTTGGGAGGCTGAGGCAAGAGAATCGCTCTTAAGCCCAAGAGTTTGAGGTTGCTGTGAGCTGTGCTGTCACAGCACTCTACTGAGGGCAACATAGTGAGACTCTGTCTCAAAAAAAAAAAAGAAAGAAAGAAAGAAAAGAAAAGAAAAAAATGAAACTATGTCAAACAACGAAGTGATTTTTCTATCGGTCAACTAGGATCTGGAAACCTCTCCAGAGAGTAACATAACCATCTGTGTATAACAGTTGGACCGGCTCTGTTTGCTCTACTTAAACAGGGACTAGAAAGCAGACACGGCCAGTCACCCCTTTTCAAAGCTATTGTGAGATATCAAGTGAACTGATAGGGTGTCATAATTTCAAAGGGGATTGCAGAATCACTGTCCAGCCCCTTATTTTAAAATCCCTCTGATGGTGCAGTCTCAGATTCATAGTCAAGCACCTTCAAATCTTCCTATCCCTAGAGTTGTGGGGTTTTGTTTTTGTTTTCTGATACACAGACTTTGGTGTCATCATAGTTCACTACAACCTGAAACTCCTGGGCTCAAGCAGTCCCCGTGCCTTAGCTTCCCAAGTAGCTGGGACTCCAGGCCCAAGATACCATGCCTAGCTAATTTTTCTATTTTGTTTGTAGACAGGGGTCTCACTCTAGCTTAGGCTGGTCTCAAACTCCCGGCCTCAAGTGATCCTCCCACCTTAGCCTCTAAGAGTGCTAGGATTACGGGCATGACCCACAATACCTAGCTGACCTATCCCTAGAGTTTTGAGCTGGCTTAGAAAACATAAAAATAAAGTCTTGTTAGAGACTGTATCTAACTGTGAAGACCTTGAAATCCAGGCTGAGAAAATGGAAAACAAATCATATCTCACTATCTTTAATTGTTGTCCAATAATCCTGCCCTCACCAAGGATTCATACTACTGACCAAAGTCCCTTGAGGTAAATCTGAGTTTTCTCAATGCCTATTATAACATCTGTGTGTATGATAAGACTTTAGATTTGCAAGGCACTTAAGAGTTTATCCATTGCTTTCCTTGACACTGCCTTCAATCTTCACACCACCACTGCAGAGTAGATATTACAGCCTCATTTTTACAAATGAGGAAATTTAGCCTCAGAAGGTTTGATTGACAGGGAAATGATTCATTGAAACATTTAGGTAGGTAGAAAAGAAATCTAATTTGCAGAGAAGTAGGGTGGGTCAGAGGGCTGGGGAATCATATCAAACTCCCCACTGTCTTAAACATAGTACATAATACATTTTGAGAAGCAAAATTGCCATTTCACATTGAATTAACCACATGGAACCCAGCCCAGGCCATCCCAAGGCAGATTAATGGAAGCAGAATTTGAGAAAATGCTTTTGAGCCTTCTTGAAGTACGTGTTATTGTATGCACGGCTTTTACAGATGCATTATTTTGAATCAAGGATTGACACATTGTATGAGCTTTATATAATATCAAGGCTCTTTTCCTTGAAACTGGTCAGAAGCCTGAAACCTCACTGAATGTTTATCATAATAAATCACCTTAATATATCTCACTAGATTAAGTTGTTATCCAATTAGTGTAACGTAAGCCAAGCCTGTAAAAGGAGCTAGCCGAACTCAGTTTAAACCTATTAAATAAATTTACTTACCCCTGAATTGACCTGTTTTGAACACTGAGCCATATTTTCAGGCACAGATTAAGAAACAGATTCTAGCCTGAATATAGAAGATTTTTTTTTTCCTTTAAATAAAATCTATATCAGGAGCACAGAACTTTTAGAGCCTTTATTTGAAGTTCCAACATGAAGTGATTTTCTGTTGAACACTTTCGGGTAGCTATGGCAACAATGATTATCACCACATACTACCAACCAAAATACCACCTGTACACATCTATTCTAAACCCTTAATTAACAAGAAAAGCCCAGTTCAAATTTCCAGTTGGTAAATTTGGGAGAAAACTTAAAAAAAAAAAAAAAACACTGGGAAATCTATTTAGGTTTTGCTTCTGTGTTGGGTTCCTGGAGTTTTTGGGTTTTTTTTTTTTCTTTCCTTTCAGGACAACTTAAGTCTGACTCTCTCCCTTCCTGCCCACACCAGAACCACCCACATTGTGAAGTTTCTGGAGAAACAGAGGTTTCGGCATTTCCTTTTCTAAGGAGTTAATCAGTAAAGAGAGCTCCAGCAAAAGTACTCTTTTTAAACCATTGTCTATGCGCATGAGAATTTTAGGTTTGTTTTTTTTTTGTTTCTCTGTGGGAAGGAAGGAAATGGGGTAGAGGGAAGGGAAAGAGGAAAAGGAGGTAGAAACTAAAGAGAAAGGAAGCTGAGGAAGAAAACGGGTGAGGAAAATAAGGAAGTGGTGCCCAGGATAAAAATAAGAGTAAGCTATTTAAGGCTGTGAGGAGGATAAAGTAGGGAAGAAATGGGCACAATCCGTGGAAACTAGAAACAGGCTTAGGATGAAAGATTCTGTAGTCAGCTTAGTGTAGGAACTGGCTCCAATTCTTCGCCCCTCCCTATTCCCATGCCCTTTGCCCTGTAACTTTGACGTTTCCACCCACACTGACTTTGGACTAAGTCATGTGACTTGCATTGGCCAATGGTATATTAACAAGTGTAATGAACACAGCACCTTGACAAGCGCTCATGCTAGTAGACCTGCTTACTCCTGCCCTTTGCCCACTTTATGAGAACATTCCTAGGCTAGCCTGCTGGTGAATCGAGGACACATGGAGCTAAAGTGAGGCATTCCTGTCCCCCCAGCAAAGGCCATCTTAGATCAACTGACAGGTAGTACACCCAGAGATATCTGAGCAAGCCCAGCCAATACCAAGAAAGCTTCCTGATCAACTGGAAGCTGGCAGCTGACTGCAGACACAGGCGTGAGCCCTGCCTGGATCAACTAAATAAATGCACATTGTTGTAAGCCCCCTAGGATTACTATGCAATAGATAACCAACACAGGGACATACCCTGTTAATCAAGGACCTTCATTCTATCTCATTATATTAATGCTTTCTACCATATAATCTTATAAATAGGTATCAAAAGCCCATAGGAAAAAAAAAAAAAAAAACAATGTAGAATGACCTTAAAATAAATACAGTAAATGCATGTTTGGGAACACGATAGGTGTTATTAACCACCAATATAAAACCCAGGCCATTCTCCAAGGTAAGGCTATTGGGAATTCTACAACTACAGAAAATTTGAAAGAAGCCAACCAATTCTGTTTCAGGATAAATTTTAGTTAGGTAATTAAAAGGACACAAACAACCTTTATCCATAGTTACTAACACCGCACCAACTAATGGAATAAAAAATTTTACAAATTCTCAGGTGCCCTCTGAATTGCCGCTGAAGAGCTGTAACAATAAATGCAGTTTTCTCCAACTGTGAGCTTGAAGGTAAACAGGGTAGGTGATCACTGATGAATCTGTGCTGCCAACGTCAAGAATAGTGGGTAACAGCTGCTATCAACACCACATTCCCTAGCTTACCATAAAAATAACAAATGAATTGTCACTTGAACAACAATAACAACCCTTTAAAATGTATGTGGACGAGCACTGCATTCACCTTCTGTAAACTGGACTGTACAAAGAAAAACCTGACTGCAAAGTGGACAGCACTAGCAATTCGGTTAGAAAGGTTTCTTTTCCTATCAAGCAGAGTTACATTTTCTTCCAAATGAGAAATGCTAGGGGGGCTGTGCTTGGAGGGCCATTTGCAAAGGGAGATATGTATACTAAGTGAATGAGGCAATACTTGCTGAATCCCAAATTATGTGTTTAATCAAAGACCCTATTAGGTATGCAGCTGAGTAAACGAAGTAGCAACATGTTGAAATAATATAAAATGGATTCTTGATTGACTGCGATAATCAGGAAACAGTCAGTGACACGAACAATACTTGAATTATTTTATTATGACCTTGGAAAGCATTTTTTGATTGAGAACAACTTGAAAGGAAGAGGAAAAAGCAACTTGGAGGAACCTGAAGGATTTCTAGTTTTATATTCCGATCCTTGTCCAACTCATAGGTGGTCCCCATGGCATAACCACCTCAGCAGCTGGCACCCCGCTCTGTCTCACACCTTCCATGCAGGGATAGTAGAGTAAGAAGATAACTATTGAGTTCACAAGGCCTTTTCTAATGTGTGAGGGATAGGCAAACAGCTGATTCTGGTCTCTTGAATCTTTTCCTTCTTCTCCAGTTTTTAATGGTTTCCAGATGCTAGAAAGATAGTTCAGAGGAAAGGAGGAAGCCAGAAAAATCCAGTGGAAAGCAATGAAGCTTCAAGCCCCTTGAGATTTGTTCATCCATCCATCCAACAAACTTAGTTCAAATATTGGATGCCTACCGTGTGCTTGCTATGGTTTAAGTGCTGTGGAAACACTGATGAATGAAGCCCGTTCATGGCCTCCCTAGAAGAGATGCTAGCCTAATGAAAGAGAATTGGGGAGGGGGGAGTAAACTAAGTCCCTATAATACAGTGCTAGGATACCACAGTGGAGAGTATAGAAGTTATGGGAGCCTTGAAGAAGGAGTGACCAAATGCATCTTAGGAGTACAATTGAGCAGGCTTGATGATGGAGAAGAGTTTGACTCCCTTCTCTATAATAACAACAAAATCAGCCAGACAATGGAAAGTTTACCTTATAATAATAGGTCTTATCTCAGAAGTCTAACCATCAAACTCCTATTATTCATGGACTTCCAGTAATGGGCTCTAAAATCTCAAGTGTTACAGTTTTAAACTATAGCTGTACATTCATACATAAATCTGAGTGATTTAGCATGAAAAATTGGCACCCTTACATGGGCCTGGAATATTTGTGAAACATTTTATTAGATTCTAGGAACTGTGCTAGGCATGGTGCCTTATTTATTTAAAAGGGGAGCAAAGGCTTGATTTAAGCTTTCTCAATTCATGAGAAATCTCTAAGATTTATAATGATAGATTGATTTGACTATTAAAATACTACATTCTCTTGATGCTATGAAACTAGGTAAAAGACCGCTGAATCTGGAGATTGGTAAAGCTAACAAAAGACAGATTAAGTAACCTCACTACTGTTTAAAGAAAGAGACAACAATATTAATTATGGAGGCTCAGCACCTGTAGCTCAGCAGCTAGGGTGCCAGTCATATACACCAGAGCTAGCAGGTTTGAACCCGGCCCAGGCCTGCCAAACAACAAGGACAACTACCACAACAAAACAGCTGGGTTTTGTGGTGGGTGCCAGTAGTCCCAGCGACTTGGGAGGCTGATGCAAGAGAATCTCTTAAGCCCAAGAGTTTGAGGTTGCTCTGAGCTGTGACACCACAGTACTCTACCAAGGGCAATATACTGAGACTGTGTCAAAAAAAAAAAAAAATATATATATAAATTATGGAAAGAGGAAAGAATGGAACAAGTTTATCCTCTCCTCACAATCAAGTTTTAGAACAAGGAAGAGTAAGATATTAAACCAAAATGGGAAGACAAAATGAAAAACAAAAAAAAAATTTATATGACCGGAAAACAGTTAATTATACTTACATATGGCCCTTTAAGACACGGCACCAGTTAAATCTTTTATTTTTCTTTCTTCTTTCTTCTGGAAAGAATGTTTGGGCCAGAAATATGATACTCATAATTTTAAAGAACTTTACAGTGTGTTTTCACATATATTGCTACATTTGTTCTTCACAGCTATGAAGTGGAATGTATTAATATCCCCATTTCGTGGATGGGGACACTGAGTTCAGAGCAGATAATCAACTTGCTGAAGCACTTAAACAGTGATTAGCTTGGTACTCAATGCCAAGGTTTCTGATCTAGGGTCTTCTCTTGGGACAATACATTGCTGGCCCTTCTGCTCTGAGCCAAACAGAAGCAACTTCAAAAATAGATGAAAAAAAATCATATAACTCATAAAACAAATTACCCATAAACTGAGGTTAGCTCATGCCCAAAAGCATTTGGCATTAAATAGCGTGCAAGCTAACTTCTAAAAGATAAATCTTCTATCAGAATCAATGTATAAAATGACAGTTAAAGTATTTGGGGGTTAATAATAAAGTAGGAAAAATACTTTGTTGTATCTTAGAATACATTTGATACTTCTCCTTAAAAACTCGTTTTCTGCTTCTACATTGTTTGGTATTAAACTAAAGTACTAGACATGTAAGAGATACTCAATAAATGTGTCCACTGAGAATTTTTAGTACAAAAAGGCCCGCATGTGAATTTTATTGTTATATTTTGTCAAGGTTTGATCTATACTATATACACTAGTTGGCAAAATTTCTGTAGTTTAGAATTATATAATACAATAACCAAGTGGCAGTGCAACTAAGTAGGGTGTATTAGACAATCTTTGCAGTAATAGTGCTTTAAAAAAACCCTCAATTTCAATAGCTCTACAATAACAAACTTTATATTTCTTTCCCATGAGTTTGTGAGTAGGCTGCATTTCAGCTGATCTTGACTAGGTTTGGCTGAACCAGGCTGGACTCCAAACTCAAGTTCATGTGTGTAATGCTTGTTTTCAGTATTCTGAGGCCAGAAGCTACTTGTACAATGTTCTCATGGTGGATGGCAGAATTGCAAGAGACGAAAGCCAAACTATCTGAGCACATTTAAGCCTTTTGTTCATTCATCAACCAATACTCCATTGTCCAAAGCAAGATACACGGCCAAATTTTAATCAATGGAGTGGGGAAAGACAAAAGGAACTTTATCTCGGCTTCCTGGGTATGATTTACCATATTACTACATAATATGGTAAATTTGTATGTCGAATTTGTTTTAACTAAGTCATAAAGTAGCTTTGTTTCCCCAAGGAAACCCCAATATTTCAAGTGGTTACAATGTTGGTGTGTAGTGTAAAAGAAGCAGCTAGAAATTGGGTTATAAAAAATAGGGTCAGATTTTGAAAGACCTTAAGAACCTTGCCAAGAAATCTAGCCTTAACTCAAGAATAATAGGGAGCTTCTGAAGCCCCTTTGACTTTATATTCAGAGACCTCCAACACCGCATATCCCCATATCTCACTACAAGGGTAGGCCAGGGGTACATACCAACCAATTTTGTTTCATCTTCCTTGCCCATACCTAGTAGAGCTTTCAATACACTGAGCCCCAAGTAGTTACATATCAAGTTTTACTGATTCATTTTAAAATGGTGGAATAGACCAAGCACAGTAGCTCCCACCTATAAGTCTAGCCCTCTGGGAGTCCAAGGGGCAAGATCCCTTGAGGTCAGAAGTTTGAGACAAGCCAGAGCAAGAGAAAAACCCCGTCTCTACTAAAAATAGAAAAACTAGCCAGGCATTGTGGTGGGTGCCTGTAGTCCCAGCTGCTGGGGAGGCTGAGGCAGGAGGATCACTTGAGCCCAGGAGTTTGAGGTTGCAGTGAGTGAAGATGACACCACTGTACTCTACTTTAGGTGACAGAGAGAGACTCTGTCTCAAGAAAAAAAAAGGTGGAATAAAAGGGGAAATACATTTCTAATGGTGTATGCTTTATTTCTATTGAAGTTCTATTTCAGAGAAGAGGATTATTACCTTTTTTCATCTACCTCTTTTGTCTGCTGCAACTTTGTCTTTTCCTTTCTCATCCCATTATTGTCTGTTATATAAACAGGTCCATGTATATGATTCAGAACTACCCAGGAATTCCATTGTTCCTCTCTACATGGCTGCTATATGAATAATGAAGGATGGAACACCAAGCACATATGGCATTCTATGCTAATAAAATTCTCTTATCAACTGAAAAAAGACACCTCTATGGCTGTGTTTCCAGAGTAATTGGTATAGTAGAAATAAATAATGGACTTTAAGCCAAATAGAGCAGTCATCTCCCAAATACTGGTCAAGTAAGCTTAGGCAGATCATTTTACCTCTCTGATACTCTATATTTCTAGTCTATAAAATTCAGATAATGATATTAGGTGATTATATATGAAATGTCTGATTTTTAATAAAAATGTAGTTTATTATATCTCAAACCAGAAGCAGTATAATTAAAGTATGCATCTAGACTATTGACACAGTTTTGCCATATTTGCATGCCAGCACACTGTGATCTAAAGCTGTCATTTTCACCTATATTCTATTGTTTAGAGAAAATCATGTAGCCAAGACTAGCATCAGTTTGGTGGAAAAATATATGCCCACACTGGCAGGGAGAAGAGAATGAAGATTTGCCAATAAATAATCTAAGTCATCCCAACTCTACTTTTCTCTAGTTAAAACTTTTCTAAAAATAATTTAGGGTATGCTTTCAACATTTAGGGTATGCTTTCAACATTTCACATTCCTGATTAAGAACCACACCCCAGTGGTTCTGTAGCACATCTTTATTAACCAACCCAACAGCAATCACCAACCACCTTCTCCACTGACACCTCAAATACAGAAGGTGAAAAACCCAATGCTTCCTTTCTCAGCTTCCTTTTCCTTTAGAGGTAAGCACATGGTTCAGTTGTGCCCAAGGAAACAAAATCAAAATTCTGAAAAAGGGTTTTGGAAAAGCTTCTTTTCCCTTTAGGAAAGGTCAGGTAAGAGAAGAGAGCTGGCCGACATCACTATTTACTCCTTTCCAGTATGACTGTAGAAGTGATACTTGGAGCTGTAGCATTCACTTTACAACTATAATATGACAGGCAAAGTTACAGAAAGTCAATATTCTCATGACTGCTTCCCTAGTGACATCTTTGGCCCCCTTATCTGAATGAAATATTATTTGTTGAAGACACTTTTGTGTTGTATCCTATACAAGCTCTCAATTGTCTATTGGATAAAATCTAAACTCTTCTGGCTGGCTTTCCATGTCCTTATTAAATTGGTCCCAAATCTACCTATCTACTCTTTGCCAAAAAAACTTTGAAAAATCTCACAAGGTTGAAGAAGTTATCAGGTAACAGGTTAGGTGCCTTCCCTCTGAACCAGGAGTACATCAAACATATTTTCTTCCTCTACTTCTGAATCTAAAGAATTATTTTTAAAACAGCTTTATTAAGGTATGGTTAACATACAATAACCTGCAAAATCTGATAAATTCTCACATATGTATATATTTGCAAAAGCATCAACACTATCAAGAGAATTAACATTTCCATCACCCCTAAAAGTTTCCTTATGTCCTTCTGTAATCCATTGATCTGCCTTCTGTCACTATAGACTAGTGTGCATTTCCTAGTTTTTAATATAAATGGACTCATATAGTATAAATAGATAGAAGGGTGGATGGATATACACAGATAGGGTTTTGTTGTTGTTGTTATTTTTTGCTCCTTTCAAGTAACAAGTAATTTTGATACTCATTCACCATGTTTTTGGACATATCAATAGTTCATTCCATTTTATTGCTAAGCAGTATTCCATTGAATGAATATATCACAATTTCTCTTATCCATTTGCCCTTTAATGGATGTTTGGATGGTTTTTATTTTCTTTTTGAGACAGAGTCTCACTCTGCTACTCTGGATAGAGTAATGTGGCATTGTCATAGTTCTCAGCAACCTCAAACACTTGGACTTGAGTGATTTTCTTGCTTCAGAGATCCTTCTAGTCCACTATCTTGCTCTGCCCAACTTAAATGATCCCAGATTTATGAAACAGATCTTGATCAGTCTGAGCAATATGAGATCCCATGGTACCATAATTGCTGGGGATGTTAACACCCCTCCAACAGAACTTGACAGATCCTCTAAACAAAAATACAAAAGATGCAAATGTGACCCTAGAACAAATGAGCTTAATAGACATTATAGAACACACCACCCCAAAGCTAAGGAATATGCATTCTTCTCAGCAGCCCATGGACCATACTGCAAAATAGATCATATCCTAGGATAAAAATTAAACTTCAACAAAATTAAAAGAATAGAAAATACACCTTGTATGTTCTCAGACCACAAGGCAATAAAGGTGGAACTCAACTCCAACAAAAAGTTTCATCTCCATTCAAAGACATGAAAATTAAACAACCTTATGCTGAATGATAGTTGTGTCAAGGAAGAGATAAAAGAAGAAATTGTTAAATTCCTCAAACAAAACAACAATGAAGCTACAAGTTACCAAAACCTGTAGGATACTGCAAAAGCAATCCCAAGAGGGAAATTTATTCCGTTAGATGTGTACAACCAAAAAAAAAAAAAAAAAAAAAAAAAAAAAAAAAAACAGAAAGAAAGCACTTCAACAAATTAATAAATCATCTTAAGGAAAATGGAAAAAGGAGAACAATCTAATCCCAAACCCAGCAGAAGAAAATAAATAACCAAAATTAAATCAGAGATGAATGAAATTGAAAACAAAAGAATCATATAGAAAAATTAATGAAGCAGAAAGATTGTTCTTCAAAAAAATAAATAAAATTCTTAAACTTTTGGCCAGATTAACAAGAAACATATTAGTAAAATCTCTACTAACCTCAGAAATGATAAAGAGGAAATAACAACCAATATCACAGAAATACAAGAGATTATCCCTGAATACTACAAGAAACTCTATACCCAGAAATAAGACAATGTGGAGGAAATGGATCAACACCTAGAATCACACCCTCTCCCTAGACTTAACCAAGAAGAAATAGATCTCTCGAATAGACCAATATTAAGCACTGAGATAGAAGAAACAATAAAAAATCTCCCAACAACAACAACAACAAAAAAGTGCCCTGGACCAGATGGCTTCACACCAGAATTCTATCAAACCTTCAAAGAAGAACTTATACCCATACTACAGACACTATTCCAAAAAATTGAGAAGGAAGGAATCTTCCCTAATACCAAAACCAGGAAAAAACTCAACTAAAAAGAAGAACTATAGACCAATTTCATTAATGAATATAGATGTAAAAATAGTCAACAAAATCTTAGCCAACAGATTATAGCTATACATTAAAAACATTATACATAACCATCAAGTAGGCTTCATTCCAGGGATGCAAGACTGGTTTAATATATGCAAATCAATAATATAATTCACCATATCAATAGAAGCAAAAACAAAGACCATATGATCCTCTCAATAGATGTAGAAAAAGCATTCAATAAAATGCAGCATCCTTTTCTAATAAGAACACTTAAGAAAATAAGCATAGGTGGCACATTCTTCAGCTGACTGAAGCCATCTAAAACAAACCCTTAACTAATATCATACTCAATGGAGTAAAACTGAAAGGTTTTCCCACTTAGAACTGGAACCAGAAAAGGATGTCCACTTGGAAAAATAGTTCTTCATTTTGTATGGAACCAGAAGAAACCTGGTATAGCCAAAGCAATTCTAAGTAATAAAAACAAAGCTGGGGGCATTAATCTACCAAACCTTAGTCTATATTACAAGTCCACAATGATCAAAACACCATGGTATTGGCACAAAAATAGAGAAATAGACATCTAGAACTGAATAGAAAACCAAGAGATGAAACTAACATCTTATAGCCACCTGATCTTTGATAAATCAAACAAGAGCACACACTGGAGAAAAAAATCCCAATTCAATAAATGGTGCTGGGAAAACTGGATAACCATATGTAAAAGACTGAAACTGGACCCACACATTTCACCATTTAGAAAAATGGATTCATGATGGATAAAAGATTTAAATCTAAGGCATGAAATGATAAAAATCCTAGAAGAAAATGTGGAAAAAACTCTTGAAGATATCAGACTGGGAAAAGAAATTATGAAGAAGACTTCTGTGACAATTACACCACCAACAAAAATAAACAAACAGTACTTAAATAAACTGAAAAGATTCTGTACAGCCAAAGACACAACATTCAAAGCAAATAGACCATCTTTAGAAGGGGAAAAAATATTTGCATATTATGAATCCAACAAAGGCTTGATAACTACAATCTATAGACAACTCAAATTCATCAACAAAAAATGTTAACAATCCCATCTATCACTGGGCAAGAGACATGAACAGAATCTTCTCCAAGGAAGATAGACAAATGGCTAACAAATATATGAAAAAATGTGCATTGTCCTTAATCATCAGAGAAGTACAAATCAAAACCACCCTGAGATATCACCTAATGCCAGTAAGATTAGCCCACATCACAAAGCCCCAAAGCTGCAGATGCTAGCCTGGATATGGAGAGAGGGGAACACTTTTACACTGTTGGTGGGACTGAAAACCAATACAGGCTCTTTGGAAAAAGTATGAAGAATCCTCAGAAAACTGAAATTAGAACTTCCATTTGACCCCACAATCCCACTGACTAGGCATCTACCCAGAAGAAAAAAAATCATTTTATCATAAGGACACTTGCAATAGACTGTTTATTGCAGCTCAAGTTACAATAGCCAAAATGTGGGGCCCACAAAATAAAGGCCCACCTATCCAGGAATGGATTAACAACCTGTGGTATATGTATACCATTGAGTACTATTCAGCCATTAAAAAATATGGAGATTTTGCATCTTTTGTATTAACCTGAATAGAGCTGGGACACATTCTTCTTAGTAAAGTATTATAAGAATAGAGAAACAAGCATCCAATGTACTCAATTCTGGTATGAAGCCAGCAGACAGTCTAATACACACCCACATGAGAAGAAAACTCAAATAACTTCTAGGTGGGGGGTTGGGGGGAAGGAAGTAGGAAGAGGGAAGGAGGGTGTGGGATGGATGTTCTCCAACATAATGGGCACAATGTTAAGGTGTATGGTACACATTCTTGGGGCCAGGACACAATTATAAGAGGGGCTTTACTTAACAAATGCAAACAACGTAACCTAATTCCTTGTACCCTTAATTAACCTGAAACAATAAAAAATAAAATTTCATATGAAACCTCCAGTGACCCCAAATAGCCAATGCCATCCTGAACAAAATGGATAAATCTGGAAGAATCATACTACTGGATTTCTAAATGTATTACAAAGTTATAGTTACCAAAACAGACACATTGAATAAAAGAATAAGATGAAGAGCCCAGAAATAAATCTACTAATTTTTGATCACCTGATTTTTAGAAAAGGTGCCAAGAACATACAATAGGGTCAGGACAGTCCTTTTAATAAATAGTTTTGAGAAAACTGGATATCCACATGCAGAAGAACAAAAATGGAGCCTTATCTCACTATTTATGCAAGAATCAATTCTAATTAAAAATTTAAATGCACGACCTAAAACTGAAAAAGTACTAGAAGAAAACATCCAGGAAAAGCTCTACAATATTAGCATGCACAATGATTTCTTGGATACAACCCCAGACACACAGGCAATTAAAGCAAAATAGACAAATGGTATTGCATCAAAGTGAAAAGTTTATGAACAGCAAAGGAAATAATTAACAGAGTGAAGAGACAACTCATACATGGAGAAAAAATATTTGTAAATTATATAGTGGATAACAGATTAATATCCAAAATACACAGGAATTAAAACCACTCAATAACAAGAAAGCAAAATATCCCTATTTTAAAATTGATAAAGGATTTGAATAGATATCTCTCAAAAAAAGACACATAAATGGAAAATAAATATATAAAAAAATTCTCAACATCTTCAATCAACAGAGAAATGTACATTAAAACCACAAGTCAAAATAACCTCACACCTGTTGGATTGGCTATTATGAAAAATATCAAGGACTAGCATTGACAAGGATGTAGAAAAGATGGAACCCTTGTACACTGCTGGTGGCGCTGTGAATTAGTACAGTCATTTTAGAAAACAATATGGATTTTCCTCCAAAAACTAAAAATAAAATTGCCATACAATGCAGCCATCCCACTTCTGGGTATATATAAAAGGAATTGAGATCAATATGTTAAAGAGATGTCTGCACTCTCATGTTTGTTGTGGTGTTATTCACAGTAGCCAAGATAAAGAAACAATAAAATTGCCCATCAGTGAATAACTGGATTTAAAAATGTGATATATATGTACACACACACTCACACACAATGGAATACTATTTAGCCTTATAAAATGAGGAAATTCTTTCATTTGCAACAAAATGGATGAACTTGGAGGACATTGTGCCAAGTGAAATAAGGCAACCACAGAGAGACAAATACCATATGACCTCATTTATATGCAGAATCTAAAAAGTTGAACTCATCTAAGTAGAGAGTAATGCTTAGCAGGAGCTGGAGGTGGCAGGAAAGAGGAGCTGTTGGCTAAAGGGTACACATTTCAATTAGAAGGAATAAATACTGATGATCCATTCCATAGCAAGATTATTACAGTTAATAATTACATATTGTATATTTCAAAATAGCTAAAAGAAGATTTTAAATGTTCTCACCATAAAGAAATAATAAATATTTGAGATGATATGTTAACTAACCAGATTTGATCATTCCATAATGTATACATGTATGAAACATCACTTTTATCCCCAAATATATATTATTAATTATTTAACAATTAAAAAAATTAAAATGGTTATATGTCTAGAGAAAATGCAATCAGTATGTTGAAAAGACATCTATACTCCCAGCTTTATTGCAGCACAATTCACAATAGCTAACATACATAATCAACACGCATGTCAATCAAGGGATGACTGGATCAAAAAAAGTAGTATATATAAGGCAGCGCCTGTGGCTCAACAGAGTAGGGCGCCGGCTCCATATGCTGGAGGTGGAGGGTTCAAACCCAGCCCCGGCCAAAAACTGCAAAAAAAAAAAAAAAGTAGTATATATAAACAGTTAAATACTATTCAGTTATTAAAAATTAATGAAATCCTGTTATTTGCAACAACCTGGATTAACCTGGAAGACATTATGGTAAGTGAAATAAGCCAAGCACAGAGGGACAAATACTACATGATTATTCATATGTAAAATCTAAAAAAGTTGATCTAATAGAAGTATAGAGTAGAATAGTGGTTACCAGAAGCTGGGAAAGGGAAAGGGAAGGAGGAATGAGGCAAGATTAGTCAATAGATACAAAGTGTCTGTTGGATAGGAGGAAGAATTTCTAGAGTTCTATTGCACAGTAGACTAACAGTCAACAATAATGTTATAGACTTTTAGACAGCAAAAAGATAATATAGTAAAAGTTCTCTTAGTTTCAACCAATCAGCAGATAAACCAAGATTCTTTTTTTTTAATTTAAGATTAATGAGGGTACAATGAGGTTACACTGTTTACATTTGTCAGGCAAAGTCTAAGTTTAGTTGAGCCCTTTACCCCCAGGGTGTGCTGTATACCCTTACATTGTGCCTGTTAGGCAACTCTTATGAATATAGATATATTGATATTTTCTTCTAAACCCTGAATTCTGTTTTGCAAAATCAACCTTTAAAATAAAACATACTTACCTCTCAGTCTATCAGAATTATTTTTCATATCTTTTTGCTTATTCCAGAAGCAGTAAGGCATGCATGTGCCTATCTTTCTCATTTTCAAATAAAAACTGGAATCCCAAAGGAAAGATAGCTAAAAGGAAGGATTTTGAATGTTCTTACCACAAAGAAATACAAATGTTTTAAGTGATAGATAAGCTAATTTTCCTGATTATACAATGTACGTAATAAAGTTTTTTTGTCTCTGATCCAGAAGTCTCATATCTTCTTCCAGTGTCCATGAAACTGTGGCAGGCTCACTTGTTACCTTGCAAGCAGGGAAAAATCTGACTCTTCACAGTTTTGACACCTATTCCCACAGTGGGATGCCTACTCCGTTATCCTGGCACCTAGCTAAGAAAAACTTTTAGGGAGTCCAGGCACTTGCTGCATGCACTTGTACAAAAGCCCAACAGTATTCATCCATACACCTTCTACGTACTCCATTATTGAACTCACTCATTTATTAATCTAGCAAGCATTTAGTAAATTCTGACTGTATGTCAAACACTGTTAGGCAATGATAGAAAATGGATATGTTTTCTGCCCTCCTGGATTCACAAGCAGGTTGAGGAAGTGGATATGCAACAAAAAACTGCAATTTAGGGAGATTACTGCTGTAACAGAGATAGGGGAGGTCAAGGAAGACATCACAGAGGAGGTGGTATTCGAGTTTAGTTTGGAAAGAACTACAGGCATTCATTGGAAGTGAAGATGGGAGTTGGGTGGAGAGAACAGACATGTAAAATCATACGCATAAGAAAGAGAAGGTTGAATTCAGAGAGTGATGAGAGGATTACTGTGGCTAGAGCAGGAGAGGAGAAAGAGAGGGAGGAGTCATGGGAGAGAGGGTCTGGTGTTGGGGAGAAAACTCCAAAGAGATAGATACATGTGTATGAGAAGGGTCTGGAAAGCCAATCTAAAGAACTGGGGCCTCAAAGTTGGCTTTCGTTTGTTTGGGTTTTCAAGTGGGAGAGCCATAGGATTTGTTTATGACATTGAATTCTGACCATTTATATCTATAAAAATTTTGCCTGCTAGGTTCAAGCTCCTCATGGGACTATGAGACTATCTTGTTTACATTTGCCCTCCAATTCCACCCCAGGAACAGAGTTGCTTCTCAAAAAATGCTAATCTCATTAATTATCTTAATAAGTGAGTTAGCAAAAATTAACTTTCCCCCCTCAGATAATCCATATGCATTATGCACCTCAATATGCCTCAATCGTGAATAATTAAAACAAATAAATGAAAGGGTAGAATGTTTCTGTCATTGTTGAACAATTATCATTCCAGGTTATGTCTTCCAAGTTTCTTTCACTTTCCATTACTTTGTTCATGAGCTGGCATAGTTTTAATCACTTTGTATGGGATACTAATATAGTACTTATCTCTAAATTTTTATATTCTTTTTATTAAATATAATTTTTTAATTCCTAAGGTGCCATGTATTATTCATTGATAAGTCTTGGCTCATGCTACAGATTATATGTCATTTTTCCACGTATCATAAGTGGTCATTTCAATTGAAATCAAATTATATTTAATGAAACTCAGAGCTGGCAAATTATTCTCTCATTTCAAACTTATTTTCTGACCACTTCCCCCTGCCAGGAGTTATGGATGAAAAATCTTTCATTAGGACACCTATAATAAGAAGCTCATATACCAATATTTCCTTTCTCTCAAAATAGTTTCTTGGGTCCAAAAACCTTGATGTGTTAATAGTGGAAAACCCTTGTGAGAAGATACATACTTTACTTACAAAGAAGTGAGAATATAATATATATTGTGTGGCCCATTGGAATTTCAACAGACTCTAAATCCACTTCATCCTATCCCTTTTCTATCAGTTAAAATATCTTTGTTAAACAATGTACAACTGTAGAAAACTTATTCATCAAAATTATTATTTTAAATGCCTTATAACATTGTAAAAATTCTTTCACATATTTAATTTTGCCTGCAATACTATATACTTTAATAAGTGCAGAATCTTTCTAGAGATATTTCCTTTATTGATAGAAACTTACATAAACCTCCTACTGTGGATGATCAGGCTCAAATGTAAGTAAAGAATACTTAAGAGTTGCTCATGGTAACCAGAAATCTGCTTCTCTTTTCCTAAACTGCTTTTGCTATCTAGAAATATAAGCTTCAGCTTCTCCTCTTTCCCTAATCTTTACTCCAAGCAATTGCCATGGCTTCTTAAAAATATTATTAATAGGCTATGTCAACTCTTACCTATGTTAGTTCTTATTAGCACACTTTACACTGATGTTTTGAAATGTAACAAAACAAGGCATAAAGAAAAAACAGGCATTTTTTTTAATCAATCACCGTTTGTCACCAACTGTTTTGTTCCCTGGAATTGGTTAGATAAGGGTGTTGGGCGGCGCCTGTGGCTCAAGGAGTAGGGTGCCAGTCCCATATGCCGGAGGTGGCGGGTTCAAACCCAGCCCTGGCCAAAAATCACAAAAAAAAAAAAAGATAAGAAAAGGGTGTTAATCCGTATGTTGATCTCTTAACTTGGTCCCCATCTGAAAGCACAGCCTTACGCAAGTACCCAACTGTCATCATGGAAACCAGGTGAGAGTAAAAATGAAACCCAACTCCACTGCTGACAACAGTGACTCAACTTTAGGAGAATGAGTCCTAGGGGAGAAAGAAAAGAAAGCCTGGAATCTTCTCTGAATCACTGTCTCCTAGCCATGTCGGGTGCACCCTACACTTCCATTTTCTCATTTGGAACAAAGAAATAATTAATGTTTATTTCTCAAGGCAGTGTAGAGCTCAAATGATACAATGCAAGGAAAGCAGTTTGTAAATTCAGCCTAGTTTTAATTTTGCATTCACTTTTCCTACACATAAGTATTTTCACTCTGCCAAAATTATATGTATATAAACCCTTTAAAAAACACACACAGATTAAACAATTCCCTTGGACCTCCAGCCTCAGTCACAACCATGGTCTCCCGTTCCACAGAGCAACCATTATGAGGAGTTTATGGTAAAGTATGTCTTCATGCATGTGACCACATTGATTACACAAAGAGCTCCATTCTTTTCCCTTTAATTGCAATTTGTTATTCCATTTTGTGAATAGGCAACATTTTATTTATTCTTCTCTTGATATTTAAGTTGTTCCCAATATCGAATTAGTACAAGTAGACCTGAGAGGAATATCCTTGTTCCCTCCTTGTGCACCAGTGTGTGTACAAGGCACATTCTTCAAGATGGAACTTCTAGGGTCATTAAGGTACAAGTATTTTATACTTGTAATGGAGCTCAAGGACTTTCCAAAGTGGCTCTACCAATTCACGTGCTCACCAGCAGTGTACATAAGAAAACTCATCTCCTCACATTCTCAGTATTTTCAGACTTAAAAAGCATGAGCATTCTTTTTTTTAATTTCAATAAGATATTTTATTTAACCCAAGACATTCAAGATACTATTTCAACATAGAATCAACATTAAAAAAGTATTAATGAGATAGTTCACATTCTTGTTTCCACACTAAACTTTCAAAATCCAGTGTATACTGATCATTCTGATGAATGAAAAAAATGACATTTTGCTGGTTAATAGTAAGAATGAGCTTCTTTTCACATAATGTGTTAAATATTTGGATTTCTTCTCTGAATGACATGTGTATTTTTTGCCTATTTTTCTATTCCACATATCCTTTCCTTATTAAGTACAGGGTTTCTTTGCACATTTTGAATATTAATCCTTTGTCATATTTATTAAAAATGTTTTCTCCCGGCTTGGCGCCTATAGCTCAACCAGCTAAGGCACCAGCCACATACACCAGAGCTGGCAGGTTCGAATCTAGCCTGGGCCTGCCAAACAACAATGACAACTACAACCAAAAAATAGCCAGGCATTGTGGCAGGCACCTGTAGTCCCAGCTTCTTGGGAGGCTGAGGCAAGAGAATCGCTTAAGCCCAGGAGTTGGAGGTTGCTGTGAGCTATGATGCCACAGCACTCTACCTGGGGCGACAGCTTGAGGCTCTGTCTCAAAAAAAAATATATATATATATATGTATATATATATTTTTTCTCCCCCTCTGTTGCTTTTGTTAATCTTTCTGTATAATAGTGTCCTTTGACTTGCAGAAGTCTCTATGTTGATATAGTCAAATATATTTTCTTTTTATACATTGTGTTTTTTGTGATTTGTAAAGTCTTCCATTCCCCCACAGTCATAAAGATATTGTACTACAATTTCTTATGAATATTTTAAAGGTTCTTTCTTAAACATTTAATTTATCTGGAATTATTTTTTGTGAGGTGTGTGAGGAAGCAATCCATTTTTTATATAAAAGTCATTTTCCCAACATGATTTATTGAATGGCCCATCATTTCCTCATTGATTTTTAATGTCACCTTCCTCATAGAAAAATTTTCCATTTGTTTCCACGTTCTCCATTCTGATCCTGATCTGTCTCTTTCTACACCAAAAGAGTGCTATGCTAATTACTACTGTTTGGTATAAGTTCCTTTAACACACTTGTCTTTTCTGCTCATTTACTTTTCTATAAGGATTTCCGAATCTGGCCTCTAAAAATCTCAGTGGGATTTTTTAGTATTACGATAAATTCATGGATTAATTTGCAGAAAATTGACATCTTTAATAATATTGAATGTTCCAATTGGGTAATGTACATTGTATCCACATTTACTTAGATCTTTTATCTTTCAGTAAAGTTTTATATTTTTCCCTTAAAGATCATGTATATATTTGATTAGGATTGTAGTTTTACCAGGTTTGTCTTTTTGTTGCTCTACTGAATAGGATCTTTTTTTCTTACCTATTTAATTGGTTGCTGCTGGTATATAGGCACAGTGTTAATTTTTTATACTGATCCTATCTCAAGAAACCTGGCTGAACTCTCTCGTTAGTTTAATTAGTATAGTATACACCTTTGGATTTTTTATAAATGGGCTACAAATAATGAAATTTTACTTTCTTTCTTTTTTCAAGTCCTTATACTTATTTCTTTTTCCTGTTGTATTACACTGTGCAGGCTTCTAGTACAATAGTAAACAGTAGGAAAAAGAAAGGCATCTTCATCATGCCTCAAATCCAACCTCAACAAGAATACTTGTCAGCACAAATTATCACATTTGCTGAATCTTTATTTCTATTTGCTCTGAGATTTCATCACTTATGGATTTTGAAATTTTATCTCTTCCTTTGCCACTGATTAAGTACACAGAGGGAACCAAAAACTGTATACATGATTTAAGAGATGCTATCTAGGTATTACTTTTCAAAGTTGAATGGAAGGCTCCGTTACTGTAGGTCAAGTGTAGGTACATGCTACGTACACCCATTTTACCTGCAATTCATACACTTTGGGGGAATAATTGACTTTACTTCCAAAAAGCACTCTTAAAATGTGTATACATATTTTTGGCACCTCTGGTATATATTTGTTTTCCTTTAATTTACTACTGTAGTGAATTCCACTGGTAGCATTAATAGTATGTGAATATTTTATATTCCTGGTTTAAATTCCCACTTCCTTTTACAACTTTATTACTTTTCCAATTTTTTATTTGAGTTTTCCTATCTATGTCCACAAGTAAGATGGATCTGTAACTTTCCATTGGTTATACCCATAGAAAATGAGTTTTATGACATTCCCTCTGAATATATTTTATGGCAAATTTTATAGAAAGGGATGTCAGTGCCTTTAAATTTTGTTTTTTTCTTTTTTTTTTTTTTTTTGCAGTTTTTGGTCGGGGCTGGGTTTGAACCTGCCACCCTGCCACCTCCGGCATATGGGGCCAGCGCCCTACTCCTTTGAGCCACAGGCACCGCCCCTGTGCCTTTAAATTTTAATAAAAATTTACTCAAAAAATTCCCTAATCTTCAAGTTATTTTGAGTAGAGATGAATTTTAAATCACTGTTTTGATATTTTATTGGCTTTTTACTCAAACTTGCTACCCCTTAGGCTGAGATTATTAACTGTGTATGTTATATTTTAGATATTCTCTTGTAAACTGCATATATAGTCCTGCCTTCCTTCATGTCATTAGGCAATTCACCATTGTGTGAACCTCACAGAGTCTACCAACACAAAGCCAGATGGTGTCGCCTACTCTAACACTGAGGTTATATGGTATGCACTATTGGTCCTAGGCTGCAAGTCTGTATGTACAGCATGTTACTGTAGTGAATACTGGAGACAATTGCAACACAGTGATAAGTATGTTTCTGTCTAAACATAAAAAAAAGTGCAGGAAAAATACAGTATTCTATTTTCTTTATTATTTCAAATTAATATGAGGATACAAATTTTTAGGTCACATGTTCTCACTTCCAAGGTAAAGTTCAAGTTGTAGAAGAGCTCCTCACCCAGGGGGCATGCTGAACAACCTGGCATTGTGCACATTAGGTGAGAGCCCACCAAATGCCCTCCCTCCTCCTGCCAATCACCCTCCCCCTCCTGCCTCCCTTCTCCTCCTCACCCCACCCCCTTGCTATTTGTGTTTTATCATTTGTATGAGTGTGTAATTATTTATATATTGGTTTCATATTGGTATTGAGTACATTGGGTATTTTTTTCCATTCTTAAGATACTTAATTAAGAAGAATGTGTTTCAACTCCATCCAGGTAAACATAAAAGATGTAAAGTCTCCATCTTTTTATGGCTGAATAGTATTCCATGGTATACATATACCACAATTTGTTAATCCACTCATGGCTTAATGGGCATTTGGGTTGCTTCAACAACTTAGCAATTATAAACTGAGCTGCAATAAATACTCTGGTGCAAATGTCTTTGTCATAAAATGATTTTTTGTTTTGCTGGGTAGATACCTAGTAATGGGACTGCACGATCATATGAAAGATCAACTTTTAATTCTTTCAGAATTCTCCATACTTCTTTCCATAAAGGTTATATTAGTTTGCAATCCTGCCAGCAAATAGAAGTGTTCCTTTCTCTCCACATCCACGCCAGCATCTGCAGATTTTGGACTTTGTGATATGGGTTAATCTTACTAGAGTTAGGTGATATCTCAGAGTGGTTTTGATTTGCATTTATCTGATGATTAAAGAAGATGAGCATTTTTTTTTTTTTGAGACAGAGTCTCAATCTGTCGCCCTGGGTAGTGTGCCATGATGTCATAGCTCACAGCAACCTCCAACTCTTGGGCTCAAGCGATCCTCTTAACTCAGTTTTTCTATTTTTAGTAGAGACGGGGTCTCGCTTTTTGCTCAAGCTGGTCTTGAACTCATGAGCTCAAACAATCCACCTGCCTCGGCCTCACGGAGTGCTAGGATTACAGGTGTGACCCACTGCACCCAGCCAAAAGATGAACATTTTTTCATGTGTTTGTTGGCCATTTGGCTGTCATCTTCAGAGAAGTTTCTGTTCAAGTCTCTTGCCCACATAGTAATGGGGTTGTTAGCTCTTTTCTTGTTGATTGAGTTCTCTGTAGATTCTAGGTGTCAGCCCTTTGTCAGATTCATAACACGCAAAAATCTTCTCCCATTCCAAACGCTGTCTATTTGCTTTGTTTGTGGTACCCTTAACTTTGCAGAAGCTTTTTAGCTTGATCAAATCCCAGTTATTTATTTTTTTTTATTAAATCATAGCTGTGTACACTGATATGATCATGGGGCATCATACACTAGCTTCATATTTATTTTTGATATTACTGCAATTACCGGGGGGGGGGGGCAAAATTTTTTCCCAGGCCAATATTTTCAAGCATTTTCCTCATACTCTCTTCTAGAATTTTTATTGTTTCCTGTCTTAAATTAAAATCTTTTATCAAGCAAGAATCAATTTTTGTCAATGGTGAGAGGTGTGGGTCCAGTTTCAGACATTAGCATGTGGCTAACCGGTTCTCCCATCATCATTTGTTAAATAGGGGATCTTTTCCTTAGTGCATGTTTTTGTTAGGCTTATCAAAGATCAAATGACGATATGTGACTGGGTTCTCTAGATTCTTCATGATATTCCACAGATCTACATCTCTATTTTTGTTCCAGTACCATGCAGTTTCGATCACTATAGACTTATAGTAAAACCTGAAGTCCAGTAGCATGATGCCTCCAGATTTGTTTTTATTTCTAAGAATTGTATTGAATATTTTTTTTTCTGGTTTCATGTGAAATGAAACACTATTTTTTCAAGTTCTTTTAAAGTATGACATTGATGCTTTGATGGAGATTGCATTAAATCTGTAGATTGCTTTCGGTAGTATGGATATTTTAACAATATTTATTCTTCCCAGCCACAAACATGGTATGTTCTTCCATTTGTTAACATCTTCTGCTATTTCTTTTCTCAGGGTTTCATAGTTCTGTTTATAGAGATCTTTTACATCCTTTGTTAGATATATTCCCAGGTATTTCATCTTCATTGGCACTAATGTAAAAGGAATAGTCTTTGATCTTATTCTTGGCTTGACTACAGTATTATATATTCTTATAAGTTTCATATATGCAGCTCAACATTGACTGAAATGTCCTTATGTGATTCATGACTGTAATTAGATTTTACAGCTAAGAGATCTTTCAGCTAAGAGACTCTTAGCTAAAGATTACAGACTACTTGCATTTTTGTGATTACTATATTTGACCTTAATTCTGTCACCTTATTTCTTGTCTATCTACCATGCTTGCCCTTTATTTCTATTTTCTTGCCTTCAGTTGGATTGATAGAAATTTTCATGTTTTTCTCTCCCTTACCAATTAAAAGCCATAGGCTATTTACTTTTAGGGATTATTTTTAACATAAATACTTAAATTTGCTTTGCCACCAAATATTAAGTTAAGCATTACCTATTCCTTCCTCTACCACAAGACAAGGAACTTTAACCATCCTTAATTTTTCTTCAAATTCCATTGGAATTAAAACATTTGTTGCTATTCATTGTGAATCACTTCTTCCTTTGCAGGCAATGTCACCTTTCCCCCACCTTGTAGCTTCAATGCTTTTCTTTTCACCTGTGATGTTTCAAGGTTTTATTCCAATAAGTCTAAATACATATTTAGAATCTTGCTCAAAACTTGGAATTGTTCTGAGCATCATGTCCTTCAGTTCTGTCTCCAACTATTGCTCCCTATGCCACTTCCTGCTTTTGAGAAACCTATGAGGTGAAAATTTCATCTAGAATATAATAAGATGGAAAATGAAGTAGCTATGTCTATGCTGCATTTTGTCCATGGTTATCTTCAACCAGTTATACAAGTTAGGCAAGATACACACTTCCCACAAAAGGCCTCCTCTGGGTGGTTCGGGTTTGGGGCTTACATTGGCACAATTCTAGGTTTTGTGGCCCATATGTAAAATTAGTTTCAGAGTTAAAAATCACGTTTAAAAAAGTACCTTGAGTACTTTCATGGAAAGAGAAAGCATGATTCAATCAACTAGGAAACAGTCTTAAGTGTGGGAGTCTAAAAAGTTCTCTCTTGAAGTGCCCAATCAGTTGGTTGTTGAATAGAAAGCTAAATTTAACTAAGCTCCATCTTTTTATCAAAAAGTAAATTATATAATCTTTCTACCCTGTCAATCACAGAAGAAAATTAATCTATAAACACCTCAAAATATAAAACTTAGTCATTATATGAATACAAATTATTTCTCTGAAAGCCATATTTTGCACATTCTCATCCCTTGCTTTTTGCCGAATGTCCTTCAAATCTGTCATTATGCGTAGCTTTATCTTTAAGGCAGTTTCCTTGAACATGAAAATTAAGATTTGCCAGATGTCAATGAAATCGGGTCCTGAAAATATCCCTCTTGAAAACAAATAGTTTTAAGCACTTTATTGTGTGTGCATATGTGATTTTCTTTGTCTTACACTTCCTTTAAGAGAGTAGCAAGACTTCACACAATCACAGTCATTTGAATACAACCATAGTCTTTAAATCCAGTGACTAAACCTTCCTCAGATAATGAAAAAGAAAACTTAGAACGATTAACTTTCTTTAAAACTTGAGAGTTCTCATTGTTAAGACAGCTCATATTTTTATTCAAATTTAGTATAAATCAGGAAGTTCTAACTATAGAATTTTGGTCCTATTAAATTAATCCATTCTTGAGTGTTTTACAGTTTACAGTGTGCTTTCATAGATATAAAATAAAATTATTTACTCTTCACAAAAAGCCTGTAAGTATTATTTTACTGAGGAGGAAACTGAGGCTAATAGAAGTTAAGTGACCTGTATGCCCAGACACCTACCAGTGGCTTACCCCCGACTCACACTTACGCTGCCCAACCCCAGGTGTCTGCTGCTCTCTCCAAGTCCACCTCTTTTTAAATCACTTCAGTGAAAATCATTCACTTGTAACAAAGAAAAATTTGCAAGATTCACTTTATGACTTCACAGTTCAATGTTTACTATGAGATTTTGCTGCCACAAAACAATTAGATGTATTTCATTGTAATCAAATCCAATCTATATTTAAACAACCACGCTTTTGGTTCGTGATTTTAAAAGATTCTGCCCCAATACAATAACTTAGCTGAAGATACCAACAACCATCACCACAATCCAGTTTTGGAACACTTCCATGCCCTCGATATGATGCTGCAGGCCAACTGAAATTTATTTGGTCCCTCTCACCTCCAGCCTTGGGCAACCACTAATCCTACTTTCTATCTCTACAGAGTTACCTTTCCTAGACATTTCAAATAAATGAAATCACACATAATGTAGCCTCTTGTGTTTGCCTTTTTTACTTAGAAAAATGTTTTTGAAGCTTGTCCATGAACAGCATATGTCAGTAGTTTCCTCCTTTTTATTGCTGAATAATATACCACAATCTATTAATAGACATACCACATCTGTTTATTCATTCACCAATGAGTAGATACCTGGGTTGCTTACAGTTTTCCTGAGCCAACTTTTACTACAGTTTGGTAGCTCGTCGTCCATGTTCTGTGTTCTCTCCTAAACCCCGACATCCTAAATGGCTGTGTGTGCCTGTAGAAGATCAAACCTGACTTTTCAGCTTCCTCTGCTAACTTGACCCTCCTCAGCCCTTAGTCCAATAGACAACAAAAACACTGGCTTTTAAGGACTGGTAATGCCATTATGTGACTTCACCTGTCTTGGTTTTTCATAGCCACACTATGAAGAGGGTCATTTATTTCAGGCATTTTTCCTAACCTCTGAAGTTGGGGTTATGGTTGCATAACTCTAATTTTACTAAAAGTCATTAATGTGGGTGAATTTCATGATATATAAATTATATCTCAATAGAGTTGTTAAAAGAAGATTGAGGAAGATAGACGACACAACAAGGGTATAGAAACCTAGATGATAAGGTTCAAATCATCAACCAGAGCAACAGACACAACCTCCGAGATCCACAGACAATTCTGAATTAGTCAGTTGGAGTTCATTAGATTCAAAATAATCTTCCTGGCATAAACCTAGTAACTACTCTGAGCTCTGGACATTCACATGTCAAGTCTTAGCCCCCCTATTCTTGGCCCCTGGCACAGTAGCCACATCCACAGGATTGGAAAAATAAAATGGCAAAAATGACAACAGTAAACAAGGTTAAAAGAACAAATGTTTGATGCCATCAGAACTAACTTCGAGCCCTGCATCTGCTACTTCTTAGCAAAATTAATTCCCCAAAGTTCAGGGTAGATGTAACAAATTAAAGAAATCCAGTTAAATTTGAATTTCAGATAAATAGTGAATAATTTTCTAGTATAGGGGTCAGACAATTAAGTTCGCAAATTCATCCCAGAAAAGGTGTGACATAACTCATTGCTGAATATCACTACAGTCAGAATACTCCCCTTGGGAAGATATGCAGTGAAGTGCCTCATCCACCTTTCGAAGCCATTTTGGAACTCTTTTCCTGGAATGACCATCAGAGCTATTGTCATATGGCACACAAAAGTACTATAGGGATATTCACCAATGAGGTATGTGACACTTTTCCTAGGATGAGTTCATGAACTTATAAGACCTCAAAGGTATGTCCCTTGCAATATTTGGGTAATACTTTTATATTTAAAAATGGTTTGCTGTTTATCTGAAATGCAAATATAACCAGGTGTCCTGTGTTTTGACCTAGCAACCCTACCAAATTTATCTATCCCCTTGGTAATGTGGGGTGTTAGTAAAACCAAATTACTGGATTATAAGATTGAACAGGCTATTTAAATACATTAGTAAGTGATCCCTGCAAATTAGGTTGTCATATAATTCTGCTTTTGCCTTAACATCTTTAGATGTTCTATCATCCCGAGTATGGAGCTCCATCCTGAACCACAGCTGGCTTTGATGGGATATTAACAAATCAGGTCTTGCTAACTTCACTTCCTAAAAAGTCAAGTCTTATAACCCATAGAACAGCTAATCATTCACCATAGACTAAGTCCTGGGCATTTTATAAGATAAGAGTTCACGTCTAGGGATGGGAAAGAACAATGCTCAGATGACAGGCACAGTTCTGGAACTACAATCCTCTTTTGATTGGACTCTTCTGATGCCATTTCCCAGGTGTACCCCCACCACTTCATGCTGAGGACTCTTCGTGGTGACACCAGGTTTTAAGTTCAGCTCAGGTACACCAGGCGTTAGGCACCAAAACAATTGGCTTCCCAGGTCCCAGAGTAGCAACAATGTCAGGCTGGGTTCACCTGCCCTGAAGGTAACAGTTTCAGACAAGGAAACAGATCATTCAAATAATTTTCATATTACCTTTCCATTCTAAAAGTAGTACAAAGAACCATAGAAAGCAAAACAGTGACAATCTATAATCTATAACGTATAACCTGTGAGAAAAAAGTTAAATAAATGTTATGTGTATTTTTCCAAAGCAAGGCTCATACTTTACTTTCACATATTCATTTTTTGCAATAACATGACTATTTTCTCCAATATTTCCCAAATATATTATTCTTAATGAGTCCCTAATTCACTATAGGGTAATTCCATAAAGTAACCATTCCATCTGGGTGTTACTGATTTCTTACTATTATCAATACTAATAAAATCAATCTTTTACATATACCTTTATTTACAACATTAACATAATTTCCCTTATGATATATTCCTAGAAAAGGAATGACTACATGGACAGCTGCCAAATTTCTTTCCAGACATACTAGTTTATGTTGCCACTAATACTGACAATAGATAAGAGCCCTAATTTTATGAGCCCCTCACATCTACATGCCAAAGATCTCTTCCAATATAAGAAAAAAAATTTATGGTAATTTGTGAGTACATAACATAACTGCCTTCTCTTTACTCCTGTCCTGAGAACGGTCTCTGTATTCACAGAATAACGGGTCCAGACATGGGACCACGATGAATTCTCAAGTATGAGGCAAATGATTACACCTCATGCTCTGGTGGCCTAAAGGGTTCTGTGGATATCAAACCTAGCTTTCGTGTGCTACTGGCCTCACTCTCTGGAGCTGAAGTAGACACTTAATAAAAAGTGTGAGAATCTGGCCAGCAAGATAATGGGAGGTGGGATGGAGGAGAATGCTGGGCAGCCATGCTATGTGCTCAGATACTAGAGTTCCAAGAGCATTATTGCCAGGTGGTTCATTCTATTGGGCTCTGTCCAGCAAAGGATGGGCTATCGGCAAACATGAGCATAGATCTCAAAGAGGTAACAGCATGAGGGCATTAATGGAGACTGGTATTAGTGAATGATAGTGGTCAAAACCTATAGTTTTATTATAGAAGAACCTCCTGTTATTTTTGAGCAGTGAAGCAGCAGGCACAGTGTCGTCTCCTACTGATCCACTGTGTCTGACCAGCGACCGAGAGGCAGACAGATATGGATTTGTTTGAAGGGTAGGATATTAACCTTTCTAGAATGAGAAGGTACAGGTGATTTGAGTAAGAAAAGAGTTGCTTAAAAAGTCCTTGGAACCAAACTAATTTTCAGACAAGAATCATGGGTTCTGACAATCATAGGGGGCATTGTCATAAGATAAAAGCATACCATCTTGGAGAAAGTATTACTAGTTACTTAGATAGTGTCTGAGTTTGGGGAATAAGGGGAATCTAATATCAAAATGCAGAGATATAGTAGCTCAGAATCTAAGAAAGATGATAAATGTTGTGAAACACCTTCTGATTGTCTCAGGATGCCTATGGGAGGGGTATAGCTGTCATATGTAGTTACATAGTATTCTATAACAAAGCAGGCTCAAACTCACCAGGAGCCTTCCAATGTCAGCTAGGCAACACAACAGATCCCCAAACAGCCAGGTTATACAGTGTAAAGCAGAGCCAGAACATACAGACCCAGGTTGTTCCAGCTAGGTGGTGATTCTGCCTGCCTAAGAGCTTCTGCACAGCCAAAAACACAGTGAGTAAAGCAAGCAGACAGCCCTCAGAATGGGAGAAGATATTTGCAGGTTATGTCTCCGACAAAGGTTTAATAACCAGAATCCACAGAGAACTCAAACGTATAAGCAAGAAAAGAACAAGTGACCCCATTGCAGGCTGGGCAAAGGACTTGAAGAAAAACTTCTCTGAAGAAGACAGGTGCACGGCCTACAGACATATGAAAAAATGCTCATCATCTTTAATCGTCAGAGAAATGCAAATCAAAACTACCTTGAGATACCATCTAACTCCAGTAAGATTAGCCTATATCACAAAATCCCAAGACCAGAGATGTTGGCGTGGATGTAGAGAAAAGGGAACACTTCTACACTACTGGTGGGAATGCAAATTAATACCTTCCTTTTGGAAAGATGTTTGGAGAACACTTAGAGATCTAAAAATAGATCTGCCATTCAATGCTATGATTCCTCTACTAGGTATATACCTAGAAGACCAAAAATCACATTATAACAAAGATATTTGTACCAGAATGTTTATTGCAGCCCTATTCATAATTGCTAAGTCATGGAAAAAGCCCAAGTGCCCATCGATCCACGAATGGATTAATAAATTGTGGTATATGTACACCATGAATATTATGCAGCCTTAAAGAAAGATGGAGACTTTACCTCGTTCATGTTTACATGGATGGAGCTGGAACATATTCCTCTCAGTAAAGTATCTCAAGAATGGAAGAAAAAGTATCCAATGTACTCAACCCTACTATGAAACTAATTTATGGCTTTCACATGAAAGCTATAACCCAGTTATAACCTAAGAATCGGGAATGTGGGAGAGGGAGGGGAGGGAGGGGGGAGGATGGGCAGAGGGAGGCTGATTGGTGGGATTACACCTGCGGTGCATCTTACAAGGGTACATGTGAAACTTAGTAAATGTAGAATATAAATGTCTTAACGCAATAACTAAGAAAATGTCAGGAAGGCTATGTTAACCAGTGTGATGAAAATGTGTCAAACTGTTTATAAAACCAGTGTATGGTGCCCCATGATCGCATTGATGTACACAGCTATGATTTAATATTAATAAAAAAATAAAGTGTTCTAAAGTTACAGTTCTAGCCCCTCCCAGCCTGAAGTAGTCAGGTATCAACATTTTGGTGAGGATTTTATTTCTTAGAAACTTCCCTAAACTTTAAGTCAAATGTACAATCCTCAAAAAACATAATACCATCCAGATCGTAAGAATGGATTCTGTGGAAAAACTTTAGACATGAAGTTGTTGGCCACTGATTTAAGAAAAATTTATAATGTGACCTGTGTACACTGACATTTGTTGTTTTTGGCGTCAGAGTCCTTAAGAATAAGCAAGGAAGTCTTCAAACCTTGAGCTAAAAATTTATGACGATATTTTTGGCTTTAACATGCTTTCATTGCATAATCTAGAGGTTTCCATATTAAGTTTTTTCACATTGGTGTTCTGCTTATTTATCTGTTTCCCTCTTCAGGGGAACCCCCCCGAGTAGCAAAAGCAATAGAACATGGATGGAGAAGGCATCACTTGCTTTTTAATACTTCTTTCATCCAGTTGAAGTTTCTCTTCTGCCTCATTCTTACCCTTTCAGCTTTTTTTTTTTTTAGACAGAATCTCATTTTGTTGCTCCAGGCTAGAGTGCCACGGTGGCAGCCTAGCTCACAGCAACCTCAAGCTCCTGGGCTCAAGCGATGCTCCTGCCTCAGCCTCCTGACTGCAGGCACTCACTATAACAACTGATTTTTTTATTTTTAGTATGAGATGAGGTCTCATTTTTCCTCCAGCTGGTCTGGAGTTCCTGAGCTCAAGTGACCCTTTCACCTCCAATCTGGCCTCAGCATCCCAAAGTGCTAGGGTTACAGGTGGGAGCCATTGTGCCTGGACTTCTCACCTTTCTCTTTAAGTGTTGTGAAAGAATGATTCAACATTATCTCTGGAGAAAAATAGCCATGTCTCAAACTTAGAATCCCAGCATTAGACTTAGTCCTTACTTACTCCTTTCTGTCCTTCAAGTAGTGGTGTTCACTCTCCATTGTCCTATGCTCAAATTAGAAACATGAATCTGTGTTAATGTGTCACTAATATTCTTAAGTTCTTTAATTTTAAATTGTTAAAGAAGAAAAAATAAAGGAGAACAGGACAGAATCCAATATAGAATACACACATCTATATCCATTTCTGCACTGAACTTGGAATAGAACTCTAAATTCTATTTTAGTGAACATTAAAATAACTGTTGTTGAATCATTATCTGTTGCTTAAGACATAAGTAAACCCAAACTGGAGCATTGGATCACGAGCCTTTGAAACAAGACAGATCCATACTGATAAATGGTTATCAATAGCCAATAAGCTGAATTTTTAGTTCCTTGCTCAATTTGTTATAGTCTAGGAATCAAAAATAGGACTTTTCAAATTCAGTCTAAAGAGGAATTTAAAACATTTGAAAACTTTTCAAACAGTTTGTTATCTCATATTGGGGTGAGGGAGAGGAGGAGGCAGAGAAATTCCCTAGAGCTCTGTTTTCTCTTGAACTCAGAAATTCAGATCTTGCAGCTATCCACTACGTTCTTACATGGTACCAGGCTTCCAGCTCTCCTTAGCTGCTGTCTCCCATTCGCCACAGTCCTCACTCCTTTGGCCACTGGAGGAATTTGAATTAGCCAGCCACCATCCTACGCAGATAGGACCTCAGCTTCTCCCATACAAGCAGCCTCTTAGCCCTGAATAGGTCCTGTCTTATTTCTGACCATGACAATGAGCCCAGACTACACCTTTGATTGAGATTTACAACACTGCCAGTAAGCAGATCACCCTGAAATCACCCTGAATCCCATTCTCCGAACCTGTCTGGTTGGGACAAGAAGTCTAATTCCTAGGGCCAGGATTAGACCCTCAATGTGCAGGGGGTTAGGGGGAGGAAGAAAAAAGAAAAGAAAAGCCAGAAAGGAAAAAATTGCAAAGTCACACAGCTATTCCAACCTGTGCCAGGTCTGGGGCCTAGATTTTTTGCTTTGGGAATCTACTCCTCAGAGGACCAAGAGGCTGTGAGAAATTTGCCAGAACAAATTATTAGGAGTCTCTAGGGTGGCCATTTGCCTTGCCATGGAAAATTCAGCAGCCTTCAGTCCTACCCTGCCACTGAGTTCTCAAAGGAGTAGAACAGGCTGTCTACCAAGGGAAGAAGCCAGCTGGAAGAAAATTTACAAGACTGGAGATTGAAATTTGTCACTTTTGTTTTTATTTTCTACTTTTGATGCTTTTTTTTTTATTGTTGGGGATTCATTGAGGATACCATAAGCCAGGTTACACTGATTGCAATTGTTAGGTAAAGTCCCTCTTGCAATCATGTCTTGCCCCCATAAAGTGTGACACCCACCAAGGCCCCACCCCCCTCCCTCCAGCAACAAATCAAGGAAGCATCTGCTTATCGGGTTGTCTATTGATGTTTTCACTCAGCCTCCAGGATATTCAAAAGAGAGGCTCAGAAGTTCTGCCATAAAGAAATCCTTTTTATTTTCCATGATCAAAATTGCCTAGTCAGAAAGGCATCCAAAGCACAATCCCTTCAGAGAAAGAGATAAATCCACTCTAGGCTGACAGGAGGGTCACCTTGGCTATGTCTTCCATTGCCTTAGACAGTGGTTCTCAACTTTCCTAATGCCATGACCCTTTAATACAGTTCCTCATGTTGTGGTGACCCCCGGACCATAAAATTATTTTCGTTGCTACTTCATAACTGTAATTTTGCTATGTTATGAATTGTAATGTAAATATCTGATATGCAGGATGGTCTTAGGCGACCCCTGTGAAAGGGTCATTTGACCCCCAAAGGGGTCGCGACCCGCAGGCTGAGAACCACTGCCTTAGAAGGAGGTGGAAAAAGACCAATTTTGACTGGCAAATGGAGACCACTACAAGAAGCTATAGGATAATCAGAATGTAGAGAAGGATGTGTTAGAAGCAGCCTACCGCTACGCTGCTCAGACATGGTCTGTCCACAGACCGGAGACAGCAATACCACCTGGGAAATTACGGCAAATGTAAATTCTCAGGTCCTATCCCAGACTCACAGAAACTGAGGGTCCACTTTAACAAACCCTTCAGGTGATTTTCATGCAAAAACTTAAGAATGATAAGCAGTAACCAAACATGTCTACGGCACACGCATAGGACTCCAAGAGACACCTGAAAGGCCCCCACCTGATCTTTGTTGGCATCTGGTCTTTTTCCATTGGCATAAGGTTCTCACAAAAGCAGGTTTCTCACCAAGTAGTTTCCATCTAGGAAGAGCCTGCTCATGAAAAAAAGATGTTATACTTCTAAGAATTGATTGTAAAAAAAAAAAAAACCTGAATACTTCCAACCTACTTTCAGACTTAAATCTTCAACTGTGGGAGTTCTGTTCAAAAACAGAGTAACTTTCCCTTTCAGTTGAGTTACTGAATGAGAGGGACCTGTTCCAGAATTCCAGGAAATTTAAGAGCAGGGGCGAGACTCACCTCCGACTTTCAGCCTTAGTCAATTTTCCTCATCACTATTGCTCCACTGCACTGATTACTTGACGTCCTAAGGTTATCAGGTGGCTTGCTCTTAAATTTCCATATAAGGCTATCTAAATAGCCACACTTACAAGGGCTAAAATTATGAAAATTATACTTATTACTCTAATCTGGTAACATACATCAAAACTCCCACTAAATTCCTAGTGCACTAGGAAAAATCCCTGGAACCATTTTAATTGCTGATTATCTGCAGAGAGATCCAGTTTAGTTTCCCTATTTACAGATGAAAAGACTGAGTCCCAGAGTAATAAACTTCAAACACTCTGCCCCATGATAAATGTTGGTGAGAGGTGTCTGAGTGTTCACCTACTATGGGCTGGCATTACATCAAGCAACTGGAATATAGTGCTGAATGAGGTGTGGTGCTCATCCACTCTGATCCCTCAGACTGCCTCTTACCCAAGCCCTCATAAAATCATTGCAAAAAGCACACTGAAGAAATATCTTTTTGTATGTCTCCATAGTTGGAAAGATCTTGCCAAAGAGATTTACCAAGAAACAACAAATCTCAATTGTCTACAGAGAACTTCTGAATTCCTGCAGAGTCCTGGGTTGTTCAGAGATCACTTGTCAGTAGGAAACTCACCCAACATAGGCTTGGCGTGATGACATCAGTGGTAATAAGGAAAATGGAAAAAGAAATGACATGCTAGGATTGGGAGTCATGTTTAGTCTTAGATGGTTAGCAGTTCATCCTGTAAGAGATATGCCACAGATCGGGTATTTCCAATGGGAATACAAGTCACATGGAATCTTATTAAAATGAATGTGGATTCTAGTTCAGCAAGTCCAAAGTGGAGCCTAAGGCGCTGCATAAAGCTTCCCTAACACGCTGATACCCAGACTACCACTTTGAGAGGCAAACCCATAGATACAATTGACAGCAGTTTAAAAAAGAATATAATTCGTAACTTACTTTGACACAAGACATATATGTAGACAACAACTAGAACCTTTCAACAGAGTTGTATGATCTTGCCAGGAAAGTCATCATTCACATAAGAAACATGCCAGCATTGAGTGTTACAGCATGAAGGAGTTGAAGGCTGAGGTTGAGGACTCTAGAGGCATATATAGAAGTCAAAAAGGGAAAAGAACCAGCAGTGGTCACAGAAATAGCAACGAAGTTGATCAACTGAACAAAGAAATCAATGTTTGAATAGCACAGAACAAGGTAGCCTGAGGTATTTGGTGAAGTCAAGCCCAGTTAGCATTGAAGAATCCCACATAAGAATTAACCAGGCCTGGGAGACCAGACAGACTCACTGGCACAGAGCAAGCAAACCTCAAAGTCTTCACAGCAAGCAACAGGAAGAAATCAGCACAGGCAAACAAGGAATGTGCGGGTAAGCACAGGGCCACCGATGGAGAGCTAGGCAAGTAGGGAGATGTCCAAGTGTAGGAAGTGAACTTACCTGCTGATCTTCAGCAAGAATCCAAGAAGGGGTAAAGCATAGAAGCTGGAACACTGAGCAAAGGCCCGTATCTATGACCCATACTGAATCAGTAGTAAAGTTATGTGTTACTGAACTAACTAAAGACCTTCCCAGCACAGGCTGGTCCCAGAGCACGGGTGAGACAGAATCAACAGGTGTGAATTAAGTGGCTACAGCTGTGAAAATCAGCAACCAGTGGTAAGCAGGTAAGAAGAGCAGTGAGCCTCAAAGTATGGTCCCAGAGCAGCAGTATCAGTATCACCTGCGAACCTATTAAGACCTGCAAATTCTCTTCACAGTGACATACTGTCAATTCTGGACGGAAAAGCTGGGGAAGAAATTTACTTTTCTTCTTTTTTGCATAAGTCAGAAAAACATACAGTTAGTGTGCCGACTTTCCTTGTTGACCTCAGCAGATGAAGTGAGTTGATAGTGTTAATTCAGATTGAAGAAATTGTCTGAATCTTGGTTTGTGTAGATTTACAATCTACATGCAATATTAACAAATCAGATAGCTATGCCTGTCCCACGTGTGTACATAGGCTCCCTCCCACCCCCTTCCACACCCATTAGTTACTGTACTTTGTAAACTGGCGTTGAAACATTACAACGTTTGTTGCACCAATTTATAAACTTATACAGTGCAATACATGTTATTTTTCTGAGGCAAACCAAAGGTAAATCTCTCAAGGTTCTTGCTGCCTTCTTTAGCAGCATTTGATGGATCTTTTATACATTTGTATTAGATGAAAATAAAGCAGACTGCAAATCCTTTTTTAAAAAAATTTAAACCATGTACCAAGTTTTGGTCCAAATTATGTAGGATAAGTTAAACTTAAATTGCATTCTATTAACCAACATGAGTATTTCTGTAAGAATAGTTATGTTGAAATAAAGTTTTGAAAAGAAAAAAAGAAAAAAAGACCTGCAAATTCTAGATCCCATTCCAAATGTAGGGATTCAGAAACTCTGGGATTGGAGCCCAGCAAAGTGTGATTTCACAAGCCCTTCAGCGTATTCTGATGCCCTGTATTTAAGTTTCAGAAATGCCGAAGTAGAGTCCACTGGAAGCAAAATGGAGACAAGGCAAGATGTGGCAAAGGGAAGTCATTATAAGTAGCCTTAATAATGATGTTTTGAAAGAGCTGTTGAAGACTGAAACATGTTCACAGGGGAAGAAAACCTATTAAAAAGAATGGGAAAGAATAATTAATAATACATGCTCAGGGGTTAACACAATTGAGCAGTAATATTCAAAGGCAGAGTTTTACCAATGTTGAAGAATCATCCAACCATGTGTAGGGTATTCACATTTTGATTCTGATAATGAAAAAAATCATGAGTGTCAAGAGAGGTCAACTCGTGTGCTTCAAAAAGTTATGCTGTTTTTTTTTAAGAGAGTCATCTAAACGAAGTGCTGTTTGGTGCCAATGTTTGTGAAGATCTCTCAGGGAGGAAAACAGAGTGGTCTAAAGTGATCCAAAAGTATTGAAAAAGACTTGTGTTTGAAATGTATTTGTTTAAACACAGGTGTAGGACAAAAAAACATATCTGTAGGTTGTCTTTTATTAAATCATAGCTGTGTACATTAATGCAATTATGGGGTACAATGTGCTGGTTTTATATACAATTTGAAATACTTTCATCAAACTGGTTAACGTAGCCTTCACTGTATTTTCTTAGTTACTGTGTTAAGATATTTATATTCTACCCTTAGTAGATGTAACATGTACCCTTGTAAAATGCACCATAGGTGTGGTCCCACCAATCGGTTTTTAATTAAATTTATTGATTCAGCAAATGTGTTGAACATCTACTCCATTCAGACATTAAGGATACAAGGCCAAATAAAACATAATCGTCTTCAAAATATTTACAGTGTAGTGCTAGGAAAAGACAAGTAACAGCTGGAACAGCTGTACTAGAGGTTCACCCAGGGAATTGTGGGAGCACAAAGATTCTCCAGAAGGCATCACAGAACTCTTATCAAAATAGAGGAATTCACAGTTGAATTCTGAAGAATGAGTCAAAAAGAACATGCTAGCAGAGGGAATGATGGGAAGGCATAGAGGCAGGAAATGCCTTCTGGGAAGTGCTAGAGGCTTGGAATGGCTGGGGGTGAGGGGAGGCTAGAGAGAGAACATGAGGCTAAAGAACTACCCTGTTTCCCCGAAAATAAGTCTTATTTTAAGGTGTGCTCCCAAAGATGTGCTAGGTCTTATTTTCAGGGGATGTCTTACCTTTCCTGTAAGTAGGTCTTATTTTCGGGGGATGTCTTATTTTTCAGGGAAACAGGGTAGTAGGCAGTGACCACTAGCTCATGGTGGCTTTGGGTGCCATCATGGTAACACTGGTGAGCCAGGAGGAGCCAGGAACAGATGTACCCTTCAGAAAAACCACTCTGTCTTGGTCATATGGTAAATGGATTAAAGAGAGGGCCAGAAAGGAGGTGGGCAGGATCAGTAAGAAAAAGATGGCCACAATTGAGGTCATGGACTAGGGCATCAGAGCTCAGGAATGTGGAAATTAGTCCTAAGGGATGGCAAGGCCTCTGATGTGACAAAACTGAGACACACTGATGTACCCAGATCAACTGTGAGATGGGCTCTAGCAATTTATTACCCGTGTTAGCAAAAAGTTGCTGATCAATTTCATTATTTTTAGAAACTAGAGACTATTTAAGGTCATCCTTGTCATAATGTCAGTCTTAACATTCCAATCTCCTTTCTGGAGTGGGAGAAGAAGGGCTGGCTGAGACCACAGTAATTCCTGCACATCTCTGAGCAAGTCATTTAAGCATACAGCATTGACAGGATGGGAACACATCCCCTCCCTCCTGGAGCTCTCCAGATGCTGGCAAGGGGGGTCAGTTATATGTCTCACAGGCCAGGAGTGGGGTTCATATCCCTGCAGGCAAGCCTACCTCTGCTTCAGTACATCACTAAAGAGAAGGAAAGTCAGTACATGACCCTCTCGCCTACCCCTAACTTCAAGGGGGAGAGCTCAGCCAGGCATTGAGGAAGGTCATCTTGATGTCCCAATAGGTCAGTGCTCTGGCGGTAGAGACTTCCATGAGGAACCATCTGGGTAACCTTTCTCTCTCTCCTGCTGCTAGATTTTTTTCCCCTTGGAGGGATTAGTATGGAGCGATAGAAACTGTGGGTGCCTTCTGCTTCAGATGGGGGTACCTCCTCTCACTGTGACAGGCCAACCAGGGCCAGGGAGGGGTTCTCAGAATAGGATCTAGCTGGCTCTGCCCTGAGTCTCAGGGAGGAGAAGAGTTGGAGGAGGATATAAGAGAGTGCTCGCGTTTTCTGCAAAGTCTAGATGAGTTCACTAGTTAGGAATGAAGATGAGCATTTCCTCAACGCAGAGGCCTGAGCCATAAAAGCGGAAAGGGCAGACAGCTTAGGGTCCTTTGGTCCTCAGTCCCTCAGGCACAGGTACACACACTCTGATTCTGCTCTCACAGGTACGACTAGCACCAAGTAGAGTTTATAGGACAGTTTAGTATTGAGGAGTAGAGAGTTACAATATTCTAATGCCCCAGAGAGATTTACAGTACATGTAGAATGTTAAGTAGCAGTTTTTCCTGAGCTGTAGGATTTTAGGTGATTTTATCTTTTTTTTTTTTTTAGCCAAACAAGCTTTATTTGTGAGAAGGCCAGTGATTCTGGACAATACCTAGAGTAGCCTCTCCGTTCTGTTGTGCCTCAGTTACAATTCTAATAAATTTTATTATGAAATACAAGTAAACTAACTTAGAAAATGTTAAGTTTATTTGATAGGAAGTAACATCAAAGTAGTCTCCATTCTAACAATGCAAAATGTTTAAACAACAGAAAAGTGACTTTCACTTAACAAAATATCTAAGAGAATCAACAAACATCCTATCATCAAAGTAACCTTTACTCTACCAATATCACAGCACCTGTTGTCTATATGTCACTATTCCTTAGATCAGTGGTTCTCAACCTGTGGGTCGCAACCCCTTTGGGGGTTGAATGACCCTTTCACAGGGGTCGCCTAAGACCATCCTGCATATCAGATATTTACATTAGGATTCATAACAGTAGCAAAATTACAGTTATGAAGTAGCAATGAAAATAATTGTATGGTTGGGGGTCACCACAACATGAGGAACTGTATTAAAGGGTCGCAGCATTAGGAAGGTTGAGAACCACTGCCTTAGAGTTTCCTGAAACAAACATCCTCACAATCATGGTGAAATCTTAACTAGATAATCACAGAAGGTGTTGGGGGAAGGCTGAGCAAGACTAGGTCAGCTGTACTGCTTCAGCTTAGCTTCTCCGACTCCATCTTGCAGCCTGCTTTTCTGGCTTCAGTTTCTCGACTGCCAATTTACAATCCCCTTTCTTTTTTTTTTCTATTAAAAGACTCATGAGGGCAGTGCCTGTGGCTCAAAGGAGTAGGGCACCAGCCCCATATGCCAGAGGTGGTGGGTTCAAGCCCAGCCCTGACCAAAAACTGCACACACACAAAAAAAGACTCATGTTTTTAGGTTTTTTTTGTTTTTGTTTGTTTGTTTGTTTGTTTTTTGTGGTTTTTTGGCCGGGGCTGGGTTTGAACCTGCCACCTCCGGCATATGGGACCAGTGCCCTACTCCTTGAGCCACAGGCGCCACCCATGTTTTAAGTTTTTATTTTTTCATTAGATCATAACCGTGTACATTACTGCATGTATGGAGTACAATGTGCTGATTTTATATACAATTTGGAATGCTTACATCAAACTTGTTAACATAACCTTCATCTCACTTATTTAATTGTTGTGTTAAGACGTTTATACTCTACTCTTAATAGATTTGACATGTACCCTTGCAATATGCACCATAGGTGAGGTCCCACCGGTTACCCACCCTTCATCCAGCCACCCCCACCCCTCTTTTCTTCTCTTTGATTATCAGAAACTTCTATAATAAATATGATTTCCATTGGTAATAATAGAAATTAAAATTATTTAAAATATTATTCCCATATTGGACAAAGAATCTAATGTAAAAAAATTTGATATCATCCCACATACACGGAGTTATGAATATATACACACACATATGTGAGTAGATGAGAAAAAGACAGATATAAAGATGAACCTATAATAGGAGGTAAATATTTCAGAATAGTCATAATTGAAAACCTGGTCCATTCTATGGCTCAAAGACATGTAAAGTCTCCCCAAATGCTGCTAAAATGATTATGGTCCACAACTGAGAAATTATACTAGTATAGTAAACGTAGTATGCTAGAGTCCTGTTTCAATACACTGAATTATATATTGGCTTCCTTAGGTATAGGAGTTATAGCAGACGATCCCTACCTCAAAGATTGACCAAAACGTGCTTAAAGATGGGAGATTGGACTAATTCATAATGACAAGAAAGGAAAAGAAATTATACCAAAATAAAAGACTGCGGTGTCAGAGAAAAGAGCCAAACTTGCCAATTTAAAAATCAATGTGCATGGTTTCAGCTGATTTTTATCTTCCTTAGAGTTTTCAGAGTTTGCTGATTTTTTCCATAATTAAAAATAATTTAAAAAATTGTAAATCTCCTATGGTAAAGAGAAAATATTTATAAACCACACATCCAACAAAGGACTTGTATCTAGAATATATTAAGAACTCTCAAGACTCAATAATAAAAGATATATGTAAGAGTTCTAATTTCTCCAGATCCCCCAACTGTTATGTTTCCTTTTGATATCACAACCATCCTAGTAAGTGTAGATTTGCATTTCCCTAATGACTCATATTGAGCACATTTTATGTGCTATTGGGGTTTGTATGTCTTCTTTGGAGAACTGTCTATTCAAATCCTTAGTCCATTTTTAAATTGAGTTCTTTGTTTTGTAGTTGTTGAACTGTAGGTGTTCTTTATGTATTCTGGATATTGAACTTTTATCAGATATATAATTTGCAAATTTTTCTTTCATTCTGTGGGTCATCTTTTCACTCTCTTAATAGTGTCTTTTGATGCACAGAAGTTTTTGATTTTAATCAAGTCCAAATTATTTATTTTTTTCTTTTGTTTCCTGTGTTTGGGGTATCATATTCAAGAAAACATTGCCTCATAAAGTTAAATACACAATTACCATATGACCCCATAATTCCATTTCTAGGTATGTACCCAAAAGAAATGAAAACAATACTAAAACAGATGCATGTAGACAAGTGTTCAGAGCAGCATTATTTAAGATTGCTAAAAGGTGAAAACACCCAAGAGTCCATCAGCACATCAATGGATAAGCAAAATGTGTTACAGCCATACAACAGAATATTATTCACCTATAAAAAGGAATGAAGTTCTGATACAGATGAACCCTGAAAACATTATGCTAAGTGAAATAAGCCAGACACAAAGGAACAAATATTGTATGATATTTATGTGAGATATCTAGAATAGCCAAATTTATAGAACTGGAAAGATCAAAGGTTAACAGGGGTTGAAGGAATAGGGAATGAGGAGTTATTGCTTAAAGGATACAAAGTTTAGTATAATGGAAAGATTTTAGACATAGTGGTGATAGTTGCACAACATTGTGATGATGATGATGATGGTGGTTATTTGAGACGGAGTCTCATTCTGCTGGCCAGACTAGAGTGCTGTGGCATCAGCCTAGCTCACAGCAACCTCAAACTCCTGGGTTCAAGTGATCCTCTGCCTCAGCTTCCCTGAGTAACTAGGACTATAGGTGCCAGCCATAATACCAGCTAATTTTTCTATTTTTAGTAGAGGCAGAGTCTCACTCTTGCTCAGGCTGGTCTGAGCTCCAACTCCTGAGCTCAGGCGATCCTCCTGCCTCAGCCTCCCAGAGTGCTAGGATTACAGGCATGAGCCACCACGCCCAATCCATTGCAAATATTATTAAGGCCACAAATTATATGCTTAAAAAGGTAAAAATGGCAAGTTCAGGGGAGCACATGTGGCTCAGTGGGTAGGGCACCGGCCTCATATACTAAGGGTGGTGAGTTTGAAACTGGCCCTGGCCAAACTGCAACAACAACAACAAAAAAAAAAACAGCGGGGTGTAATGGCCGGCGCCTATAGTCTCAGCTACTTGGGAGGCTGAGGCAAGAGAATCACCTAAGCCCAGGAGTTGGAGGTTGCTGTGAGCTGTGAAGCCATAGCACTCTACCGAGGGCGATAAAGTGAAACTCTGTCTCTAAACATAAATAATAAATAAAATGGCAAGTTTATATTGTGTATATTTTACCACAATAAAAATACTCAACAGTTTAAAAAAATACAGTTAGAAAAAGGGCAAAGGACATGAACAGACATTTTACTGACAAGGATGGCAAATCAACACATGAAAAGATGTTTGACTTCATTAGCCATTAGAAAAAGAGGCACATTTTAACCACAATAAGATATGACTACATCTCTCTCCGAATGGCTAAGATAAAAAGTAGCAAAAGAACAAATTCTGGCAGGGAGGTAGAACAAAGGGATCTCTAGCATATTGGTGGTGGAAGCGTACAATAGTGCAGTCGCTCTGGACAAGTTTGACAGCTTCTAATAAAATTAAACATATGATTAACATGGCCCCCACAATCATATTCTTAAGTCTTTTTTCCACAAAAATGAAAATTTAGGCTTACATAAAAACCTACATGTCAATTTTCACAGTAGCTCTATTTCAAATAGCAAAAACTAGAGACAGCCCAAATGTCCTTCAGTAGGTGAACGGTCCATCCATACAATGGAATACTATTCAACAATGAAAAGATGCAAATTGTCAACACAGGCAATACCTTTGATCAGTGTTTTCGAATCTTTTTTATTAATCTCATGGTACACTTGAACCTTTTGTTAAATTTCTGAGACACACGTAAATTACGTTGATCAAAAGAAAGAGTAAAAACTGAATATACTTACTGTGCTTTGAACTTCTTTCAAAAATAATTTAATTAATGATCTTTAAAAATTTTTCGCAGCACACCAAAGATTCTCTCATGGTACACCAGTGTGCCACAACACCCCAGCTGAAAATCACTGCACTAGATGGATCTAAAGAGCATTATGTTTTTAAAAAGTCAGTCTCAAAAGGTTACATACTGGATGGTTTCATTTACATAATATTTTTGAAATGATCAAACTACAAAGATGGAGTGCAGGTTAGTACTTGTCAGGGAAGGCATGCAAATACTATGGGGTAGCATGAGATAGTTACTCTCTGATGATGAAACTGTTCTAGATCTTGATTGTGATCCTGGTATCTACACATGGAATAAAAATGTATAGACATACAAATGCGCGCACACACACACACACAGATGCATGTCAAAATGGTGAAAAGTAAACAAGTTCTATAGTCTAGTTAATAGTGTTGTACCAATGTCAATACCTTGCTTTGATATCATACTACAGCCATATAAATGTCACCATTGGAAGAAGCTGGAGGAAGGGTACTATTTTTGCAACTTTCTGTGAGTCTATAATTATTTCAATATAAAATTTTTTTAAATAAGTCTAAATTGGTGCATGAATACCATGGACACATTTTATCTCACTGCCTTAGCAAATGGGAAGTTTCTCATTAAAAAAACTTAATGTACAGGATAAGGGTGAGCACAGTACTAAATCTGGTATTGTAGCATGAGAAAGGCTGCTTTAAAAATTGGTATCTGAGAATGAAGATGAAAATATAGGAACCTGAAACAAAATGTGCCCACTGTAGAAATGGCCAAACAAAAATAAAACTAAATAAACCATATTTTTTTTAAAAAAATGTATCCAATGTACCAATTTTTCTCATTTCCCAAATTGTCCATGCACAAAATCCTTATTTATAGTTGTGGTTATATTTCTGTATACAGAAACAAAGTATATATGTCACTTTTCCTAGAAAAGGGTGGGTAGTGATGAATATACATTTTTTTTAAAAAAAGAAGAGGAAACTTGAAGTTGTAAAGCGAACAAGTAATTAACATTGGTGGCAGAGCGGGAGTAGAGGGCGCTGCAGTGGCACTGGGGAGAGATAGGGAAAGCTGGGGGAAGGGAGACTTGGGCTTCAAGTAACTTTTGTGATGGGAAAATAAAATAATGCAGGACATTTAAGTGGCAGGAAAAGGAAAAGCTCATCAGAGCACCTTTTGAGGTGTGACCAAAAAGGAAGGACAGGCTGCACTGGCTAATTCCAGGGTCAGGGGCTCTGCAGCTGCACCTGATGTATTTTGCAGACAGAAACACTAGGGACTATGTCCCCTTAGGGGCACTAGAAACTGAACTCTGTCATCACATCCCAAGGAACAAATGAAGAGGCAAAAGAGAAGGCGAAGCCACCAGATTCAGAAGCTTAAAAGCAGATGGAGTAAAGCAAAGGCAGTTTTGTTTTTGAAATATTTTCTTCATTGATAACTCAGGGAAACTTCTGGCACTCTGAAAATTATCATGAGTGGTTACAGCAAAGATAAAGCAAAACCAACACAACAGCAGCAGCAGCAGCAGCAGCTAGATAGCTAGAGATCATATGGTTTGGGTTCCTCCTAGTGCTTTTTAACTTAGTTATATAGGTCACAGGAATCAGTACAGAGGCTGGGGTCCCCAAGTTCTGTTATGAAAGATTGAACAATTGAAAAGTTTTTGTTTTGTTTTTTTTTTCTGGCAGTATCTAATATAAATTCTAGAGAAATGTGATTGCCAAATTGCATGTGACAAAAAAAAAAAAAATGAAGAAATTCTAGTTCCACATCAGAAGTGGTTCCCTACCTTGACTCCGCACACAATCTGCCCATAGTTCTGACCTTGGCTGTTTTCCATGTAGTAGGAAAGGGAAGAGAGGTGAACATGGAGCATAGCAGAAAGGTGTATCTCTGAAGAGACTGCTAGATCCTTTCCGGAGGCTCTGGGGTGGGACCCTGGAATCTGTGTTCAAACAAACACCCCAGGATAATTGATACAGGTGATCTTTGGTCCACCATTTCATAATCACAGTCCCACTCTGCCTTTGGTTGACAAGTTCTGCTCCAAAATTTTAATCCTCAGTTTCTAAATATTTTATAAGAAGTATTAGTAGCAACTATGAGGCTAGTTTAATTTTATTTTAGTCTTTTATGAAGCCCCAGTTCTTTTAAAATTAATCTTGGCAGAACCCATTGGTCTTCAGCTTCAACATAATTGAGAAAAGAAAAAACAGGTACACAAGGAAGAATGAGACGTTCAAAATATATAATGAAAAACAAAACAATAGCAGGAACATTTATTTAGCACATACGAGGTGTCAGGTTCTAAGCGCTTTCGTGTGTGAACTTAATCACTACAACAATCCTGTGGGGTAGGCACTATTATCGTCACCATCCCTGATAAACAGATAAAGAAACAGGCTCAGAAAAGTTAAGCAACTTCCCTGATGTCACCCAATAGTGAGTGGAAAGCTTGGACTTGAACCCTGTCTCAATTCAATGAAAACGGAAAAGGAACAAATGAAAGAGGAAATAGGAATTCTCCCCCAAAGGAATGTTGTCCTCAGTCAACATTTGTGTTGTCTCTGTTTGGTATTTCCTACTTAATCCCACATCTTGAATTCAAAACAGTACATTTCAATAAAATGTTTTCTACTCAGAAGACATCAGAGAAAATGAGTGCAATAAGCCAAAGATATAGGTCAGGGGCAAGGTACCCACCATGAAAAGAAATATAAAATTGCATTTTCGCACTTGGAGTAATTCAGCTTCAAACAAGCCAAAGTCTCTTGAAATCAGATATCCTGCAGCAGGTCACATTGCACATTCCGGAAAGAAAACATAAGCAAACAATGTAACTGCCACATATGTCATATTACAGCCAGTGAACTACTATGGAGCTGTTCCTCAGCAGTGGTTCTCAAAATGCTGAGTCAGAGTTAGAGCAGCCTGGAGATCTGATAAACACAGAGGTCCAGTCTTGTTAAAGTGGGGCAGGGGCTGGGCCTTAGCATTTTACCTACTTCCCTGGCTGATTGTTAATGCTCTCCAAAGTCCAAGAACCACTGGTCTACAAGGATCTGGGTTCACATTCCTTCAGTTTTTTGAGGTATCCTGAAGAGAGGAAACTGGTAACTGAGAGGAAAGAGTCTGGGACAGCAAGAACACTCTTAGCAGGCACAAGCTTTGTACACCTCGGGTACCTCCTACCTCTTCCGTGTGTCTGTCCATCACAGCTCTCACCAGCCCCACGTGGATGCAATTTGTCTGCATTTGTCTCTGTTGTGCCCGGTGCTGTGTCTCCAGAACGGAACCCAATGTCTGTACATAATAATTACAAAATAAATATTTGTTGAATGAATGAATTGTGGAAATATACCAGCATTAAAACTATCGGAGTGGTATTGGAATATCTAGAAATCTAATTCCAAAGGGCATATAGTTCAAGAATGGAAATGGTTTTGTAATGCCTGCAGCCAGAGGTTACTTTCTTTCAGTATCAAGGAACTGGACGCATAACTAGTTAGTAATGCTGAATTTTGCACCCACATTCTCTCTTTCAGTGGGGAACCTGGGTACATATCAACTTCCTAGGGTCTCCTCAGCTTCTCCCTAAAACATAGATTATTTTATTACTCATCTACCATATAAGGGTTATTTAAACTAAGTCATTAATGACCAGGTCACCTTAAAAAATACCAAGTGCTTTTCAAACATTTACTATATGGTCCTGGGCCTAATAATGTGCGACAGGAATTTCTTTCATTGAATTATATATTGTTTAAATGTAAGAGAATGACTTTTTAACCACAAAACAAATGATTTGTTATCAACTAAACAAGAGAAATATTTTCACAACTTGAAATAATCCAGTCTAAACCACCAAACACAAAGAATGTGCACAAAATTGGCACCACATTGCCTCTGAACACAGTTTCTATTGAGGAGCAGAGCGGTCCCCAGCTTGTGCAACATACTGGCTTTGTTGTCTACCGATAGTGAGGGTACGTGGAAAGCATTAAGGGCGTGAGCTCAGAAGCAATGAGATCTTACTTGCAGCTTGGAAAGTCATTGAACTAAATGAATTTTTGGTTTCTTCATCTATAAAATGGGAGAAATAATCGTATCTTCCTTAATGAGTTGTCAGAAAAGATCGTGCGTGAGAGGCGTTGATCTCAATGCCTTAACAAAACAAGTGCTCGATAAATGTTGCCCTGCAGTTACCATCATCTTTGCCATGGCAGTTGGTATCTAGGGCTTGAATAGAATATCTGGTTAGCTCCTTCCCTTCATATCGCAACCTCACTTCAGTCGATTCCATCCTAATGTCTTAATCCAGTGTTTTCAATCTTTTTTATCTCACAGCCCACTTGAACCTATAAACTTCCACGGCACGCTTAAATTATGCTGATCAAAAAAATATTTTAAATAGAAGAATATACTTACTGTACTTTGAACTATTTAATGATCTTTAAAAATTTTTGTGGCAAACCAGATTAAAATCATTGGCTTAAACAGGTAGGGGAATCATTCTGTAAATGAAAAATGTGAACTGGTCTAGACCTTAAAAGATGAGGAAGATGACTAAATGGCCACAGATTTTACAGTCATTCACAATCTAGTCAGCTGTGACCAAAGAAGACTGGAATCAGAACATCGCTACCCAAGAGAATAAGGACAGTGTCCTTCAAGGAATACTCTTAACACTCACATGTCCAGAACCCCCAGAGGAGCTACTCTTTTATTCTTACCAGTCATCAAAAATAGTTAGCTTTCTATAATTTCTGGGCATTTGCATGTGCAAGTGTGTATAAAGAACTAATAGAAAATTCTAGTAGACAATCCCTCTATATTTTACACAGACTCAAAAAACTTCTTTGGATCAGTAGCAGCAGGAAACATTTCCATTTTCAATATGGGCCTGCCATCTGTTGGAAGGCTAGCTTTGAGAGCACCACATTTTCTCCATTGCTATTTTCTACCACTCAGTTACATTCTCAACAGTCTCTCTCGCAGCACCACATGCAATAATAATTGCTATCTACTGGGTGCCTACCATGACACAGACACTTTACACGCAGTCTCTTGAGGTACATGTGATTATCCCATTTTACAGATGAAGAAATCAAAGGCTCTGAGAGGTTAGGTAATTTGCCCAAGGTTACACAGCCAGTAAAGCTGAGCTGGGTTTTGAACTGAGATCTGTTTGACACTACATAACAACGTCCTTTGCTCTCCCCAGTGCTTACAGTGGTGTCAAGAAAGGACATTTTGCTTTGAGGTATGTTCAAAGCATTTTTTTTCAGCCCAGCATGTTGTGCTCACGTCACTTCATTTCACCATAGCCACATAAGCAGAAATTGCTGAGGAACCTGCTGTGCCTGGGCTGGGCTTCCATCCAGCTCCCAGATGTACTGGGGGGGTAACAGTGCTTCTATTAAATTAATGTGCTCCAAGAGGAGTGCATCATTCCAGTCACCTGAGAATAGGAAAAGCCTTATCAAGAACTTGCTATTCATTTTAAGCTGCTTTAATCCCCTCTGGTTTGATGCAAATTTATATCATTAATAATTAACAGTACTTGGCAATGCTTTCCCTCAGTCCCAGTTCTTGGTCTGCATTACACTTTGCTGAACCTGAGAGAAATCAGGGTCAAACCAAGGGAGAAAAGAAAACAAGCGAGCCAGGATCTGGCATTAACCCACCCACCCCAAGCCCTACAGAAAAGACAAGCTAACCATTGAAGCAACAGATATTGGCATTATCTGTCAGGCAGTGTGGATGATCCTTGTAGTTCATCTTCTTAAATATTACATCTTTAATGAGCTCATCCAAGCTTTGATAGTGTGGCTTTAAACCTTGCTTTGGGGTAGATATTATAGATCAGTGGCTGTCAGCCTTGGCTAGGAGTCAGAATCACCTCTAGGACTTAAAAAGCACACATAAAATCTTCCAAAGCTGAACATTTATGTACTTTATGACCCAGACATTCCACTCTTAGGATTATGCCCAACAGAAGTACACTCATAATGTGTACAAAATGATGCACCAGGATGTTCATGGCAGCACACAGTACTGAAAGCAACCCAAATGCCCATCGATAGAATGGGAAAGACATTTGAACACAATGGAATAATATATAGTGTGTGACTGAGTGATATACAACTACACACAATTATATGGAAGACCTTCACATACACAATATTGAGGATAAAAGCCAGACACGAAAAAGTAAAGAACAAAACAGGCAAAACTAATCTAGAATGTTAGATCCTGGTAAGGTGATTAGTGTTGGGGGGATTAGTGATTGGAAGGGGCCTGTGGGCTGATGGTTATGTTGTGTTTCTTGATGTGGGTGTTAGCTCTGTGGTTATGTTCACTTAGGAAAATTCAATCTGCATACTTGTGTACACATCTTTCTGCATATATGTCATCCTTCGATTAAAAGTTGAAAATGTATACACATAAACCTATTTTCCCCAGTCCGATAGCCTCCATAGCCCCTACTGCACACATATACACGTACACACCACTTCCCCCAGGGAGCCTAATTCAGAAGGCTTGGGGCCCTCCACACCCTCTTTTAAGCTTCTCAAATTATTTGATGTTATCAGAGTCATCTTAATATTCCTAGTTTTCCCCAGCATGCCACCATTTGCAGTAAACTTCAGAGGGAAAACAATCTAATTCCATTTCCAGCTGCATGATACTAAAATGTGGGAACTGAAAAAAATCAAATCAATTTATTGAGCAGAAACATAAAAGAGAATACTGTAAACTCCTCATTTTCAACTTATAAAAAAGGAGGCAAGGAGGAACGTGAGCATTTTTGTTCAATGGGCTTAATGGGGACATCGCCTGTTCTTTTTTGTGTGTATGTCTATGTGTTTGTTTTTCTTTTGAGATAGAGTCTCACTATGTCACCCTCGGAAGAGTGCCATGGTGTCACACCTCACAGCAACCTCACACTTTTGGGCTTAAGTAATTCTCTTGCCTCAGCCTCCCTAATAGCTGGGACTACAGACACCCACCACAACACCCACCTATTTTTTGTTGTTGTTGTTATAGTTGTCATTGTTGTATAGCAGGCCCGGGCTAGGTTCGAACTCACCAGCCCCATTGTATATGGTCAGCACCTAACCACTGAGCTACAGGTGTTGAGCCCGCCTGTTCATTTTTTGTGCAAGAACTACAAAATAATAACTAAAAGGCATTACTGTAAGTAATTTACACAAATTAACTCATCTAATGCTCATAACAATTATTTGAGGTAGGCATTATTATTCCATTTGGCAAATCAGGAAACTGAAGCACAGATAGGTTATATAATCTGCACTTGGCCATACAGCAAGTAAACCTCAGAACCATAACTTAAATCCTAACAGTGTGGCTTCAGAGTCTGTACTCTTAATCATGTCACTATATTCCTGCATATTTTATGTTGCTTAGTATATTGTTTACATTTTAAATGGAAAAAATTAGTATGTTTAGAGTAAGGGGTAAGCTAGTCCACCTGAATATTGGCACTTTAGCTAAAAATTACATTGAGATAACTGAAATCAATAGTACAAGTTTTATATCAATTCTTCAAGTGTTGGGAGAAATAGGCAGATCAGACACTGTTTTTCAAAAGGCCCTAACCTCAAGGACATTTTCTGTCAGTATTACTCATTCATTCGCAAGCACTGAGTGAGTAGGCGCTGTACTAGCACAGTGTGCCAGATGTGAGTAAAGTCAAGGGTAAGTTCCAGTCCCCCAGAGACCTCTCCCTCTGTTTGGCAGGCAGACACTGGCCAAACAGCAGAGGAGTGAGTGGAAGCTACACCTGTGATCACAAGCCATAAGAGCTTATAAGAAGTTGAAACTCTCTAGTCAAGGAGATCAGGGAAGGCCTCCCTTGAAAAAGCAATAATGACATGAACTCTGAAGGATGAAGAGCAGGCAGAGGTGAAGGTGGTAAGGGTGTAGAAAGAGCTTCATGTGCGCGTGTAAATAACTGTAATGTGAGTCCGAATGAACAAGCGCTATTAATAAACATGCAGAACAGCCAATGGAACCTCAGGATCTTTTTCCTTTTTTATTATATAAATCACCTGAGATGATCATACTTAAAGCACAAACCCAGAAACCTTTGTATTAGATTTGTAGCTGGTCTCAAAAGGCTGGAACACAATAACACAAAAACCTTGTGGGACAGGAATTCGAAATAATACTTTCAAGTCAGCGTATGTTGAAGGATTCAAGACATCAAAGTGGAAAAGGAAATAACAGTGTTTACTTTTTCTGGAGAAAACTAGCAACAAAGAAGAAAAACAAGAAGGACCCTAAGATGCTAAAATCCCCAGTCACAGAAGTTATTCCTACAACTCTGTAGAACTGTACTCCCCGACTCCCCGCCACCCACCATTGCTGAGGTTAGCTTTACCAAAAAAGTAAGGTCACCCTATTAGACCAAAGACTTCATGCAATATATGAAGGAATATGGTTAAGTACAAATTCTGAGACTACCTGATAGGCTCAGAATAAATCCATGTGCAAAGGATGAATGGTCTTTGCAAATCCAAGCCACCTCCTCATCACCTCTTGGTATTACCACCATCCAAACTTTTTTTTTTTTTTTTTTTGGCCAGGGCCAGATTTGAACCCACCACCTCCAGTATATGGGGCTGACGCCCTACTCCTTGGGCCACAGGTGCCACCCACCACCATCCAAACTTTTCTCCACTCTCCAAGGTCAACCAATGTGATCCTTTGAAAATATAAATCTTTCATGGGCCACATCCCATACCCAGGAACATTTTGAAGAGCACTTATTGCTCTTAAGGTAAACAAAAAAAAAAAATAGCTCCTTTTTAAAATTATAGATTAATAGGAGGGTGTAAATGATTAGCTTACATTGTTTGCATTTGTTCGGTACAGTTCAAGTTGTAATTGAGCCCTTCACCCAAGTGGTATATGCACCTACATTGTGCCCATTAGAGGAGAGCCTCCCAATCTCTCTCCCTCCTCTCTTTTCTTTCCCTACTCCCCTTCCCTCCTTGAATTTAATCATGTTTTTCTCTTATGTAGGAGTGTAGTTGTTCATCTACTGGTTTCATATTAGTATTGTATACATTAGATACTTGCTTTTCCATTCTTGTGATACTTTACTAAGAAGAATGTTCTTAAACTCCATCCAGGTTAATACAAAAGCTGTAAAGTCTCCATCTTTTTATGGCTGAATAGTAGTCCATGGTATACATATACCACAATTTGTTAATCCATTCATGGGTTGATGGGCACTTGGTTTGATTCCATGTGTTGACAATTGTGAATTAAGTTGCAACAAACATTCTAATACATGTCCTTGTAGTAAAATGATTTTTTTCCCCTGGGTAGATAGCTGGTAATGGGATTGCAGAATCAAATGGAAGGTTTACTTTTAGCTCTTTGAAGATTCTCTATACTTATTTCCATAGAGTCTGTATTAACTTGCAATCCCACCAAAAATATAGCTCCTTAAAGTAGCCTGCAGGGTTTCCTGGTCTACCTTCCTGACTTCTCCCATCCTATCTTGCACCTCACTCATTTTCCCTCTATCTGTTTCCCAGGAAGCAGCCTTCTTTCCCTCATAGTCACCATGCTCATGTTCCCTCCCTTTGCCTATACTGCTTCTTCTACCTACAATGCTCTCCTCGTCCCATCCTTCATATCCAGCCTTCAACTCATGGCCCCAATTTCAGACAAACCATCCCTGGTTTCCCTGTGTCAACTTTCCCTTTGACAAGCTCAGGTACCTTCCTAGCGTGGTACCTGCTATGGATGCAATTTCACATATACTGCCATGATTATTTGATTAATGTCTGTCAGCTCCTTCAACACAAGGGGTGGGGTCTTGTCTGGTTTTGCTGACTTTGTGTCCACAGGCCCAGGCACATTTGTTGACTCTTACTAGGGGCTTTCCAATTATGCATGGTATAAATAAAGGCATTTCAATGGAGCTCATCAACTCCTATGAATGTTCAATTAGCATATTCCTATATGCTTCCAGGTCACTCTCATAATGACCATGTATAAAGAAACAATTAAAAAAAAAAGAGGCACGAAGGAAGGCAACCAGAAGTTGAGGACAATTTGTGACTCTAGTCAAGAAGCACATTTCTGATTATCTTGGTTACCCAGGAGTAAAGTACTGTACGAAGTCTTACAGTAGGAAGAAGGAAATAAATATTTATCTGTTTAAGCTTAATGTTACTCAAACAATATTCTATCTATAACTAGAGGTGGTAGTTGTTTCATTTAATCCCGACATATTTGAGGAATTTTTCACCCTGACCTCTGAAAACATTAAGTTCCTGCTATAAAGGACAATGAAAGCCAAAGAAGATAACAGAGGGATTCCGAAAGGGCCTTTGCAGCTAATAATTTACATTTTAGACTAGTGTTTGTTTTCCTCTTTTATAAAATTAAACATAATTATCTATACTCCCTACCTGTCCCGTTGGGAGTTCAGAGGAATTAATGAGATGATGTTTACGGAGGGAGCCGCAGAAACACTATTATTAGAACAGTTAAGTAAAATGTTGCTTCTAATAACCCATGGGGTGGCTTCCAGACAAGCAAGGCTGACACCAGAAAAAAAAAAATAGCAAAGTGAAACATCAAGGACAAAACTGCTATTTGGTGATTTGACAGTAATGAAAATCTTCCTTGCTTTCTGAACTTCTAATTGCACTCACTCTCCAATCCACTAGCCACTAGCTACACACAGCTATTTAATTTAAACTGATGAAATACATTTTAGATTAAATTTTAATTTATTAAAAGTAAAATTTAAATAGTCTCACAAAGCCGGGGACTTCCACATTGGATAGCGCTGACAAAGAACATTTCCATCCCTGCAGAACATTCAACGGGACATCCCTAAGCATCTGGGAGGGTCTTTTCCCTTTGACCCTTGACCTGTGAATCCTGTTATTTGACACTTTTAAACCTTCACCCAGAGTAGGGATTTGGAACTTTATCAGCTGGAAGAAAGATTACTCATAGAGCTAAAGAGAAATATTCTTAAAAGACAAATGGTTTCCCTTCATCCTTGTTTTGCCTTTTCTGTGCTGCCTCCGCCTGGTTAGCACCAAGAATACGTGCAGTGTCGAATGGGTTAAATGTTTCTCATTTCTCCCTGTTTCATATTTCTCAGTGGCCTATGTATATATAAGTGCTGAAGGCTGGGCAGAGAGTAAACCATCTGAGTGGCCATTTAAACAGATATTCATAACTAAAAGCCTGCTATATCTGGTTGTCCACAAGCTAAGAGGTCATTAACGTGTTCTCGTTGGAAACAAATCCCCTCTTGTATGAAATGCTGCTGCATTTCACTTTCCTCTTTAAACTATTTTAATCTTGTTGGATTAGGGGGTGGGGTGGGGAACAGAAATGAGCCCAGTGCATTCTAACTTTGTGTGGGTGTCTCCCTGGCTTGGTTACCAAAGAAACCATTATGTTCCATACGATTCAAATAATGGCTCTACTAGGCCTCTAAATACTTTCTTTGCTAACCTGACTGCACTGCAGAGTCAGAGCCACCATCTGTTGGCCAGCAAAAGAGAAGGATTTCTGGAAATGTCATGGCCTGTCCCATACTGTTTTAAGCCTCAGTCTCCAAAGTCCAACCTACAGAGTCTGCTTCCAAGGCCAGTATGTCCCCACCAGCCCCAGGATGCTGTCTGCATGCACCACTGCACTGGCCAACTGTGCAAGCGAAAGGTGTTCGCAGACATCCTGCTGCCTGCTGCCACCCATGCTATGAGGTTCTCCTCTCATTGCAGTTGTGAGGGCCTTGCTGCTTCAGCCCTGAAGCATGGTGTGGGATCCAGCTAGGATGAGTGTTTACCTGTCACCCTGGGCCCTGGAGTTAGTCACACCACCCTCCATGGATACCCACCGCTGATCCCCAAAGCAATAAATTCAGCAGCTGGGACCACCTATTTCCACAGCTGCCAGGTTGAGCTGTGCCCTCCAGAGGTTCCCACCCCAGAGCAAAACCCAGGAGCCCAGGATGCTAATGCCCCTGGGAGAGATATGCTATGTTGCCATGCTATATTGACATTTGCTCTTGCCCATCCGATCTTTAGGTATATGGAGGCACGATGTACTTGGCATATTCCCTATGAATCCAAGGTAGCCAGGAACTAAGAAAGGAGGTCTTATTGTAACCTCCAAGTCTGCAAAAAGGGTTCTGGGCTATTCTCCTAAGCAGTGTGGTCGCTCCTTCTGAAATTTTACATAAAGATGAAGGGCTTCCAAGTGTCTGGGCATCTAAGCATAAACTGGGTAAAATTTTGCAATCTGTTTAACTGTAAGAGTGTTACTGATTGCAACTTAAGAACAAGGAATAATTTTTAAGGCCAGTAGTGGCAGCTATTAAGACCACCATATGCATCCCTGGCTTTTTTCAAACTACTTAAAGCCAGAGGTGTCTAAACTTTTGGGTCAAGTCCACTATCCATACACAACATTTTTGCATAACCCCAAATATATGTGCCTTTATTTATAAAAAATATAAATGTTCTATTATACTAATATATTATCCTATTATAAAATATGCTGCTAAAATTGACATCTTAAAAGCATAAAAAATAAAAATGCAATTTTTAAAAATTATATTTAATTTTGTTTCATTATTAACACATTGTTGATGGGTCACAACTTGCATTTTCAGGCCCAAAAATTGTTGACCAATCACAAGTTAACTCGTGTTTGGACATCGTTTTGCAATTTTTAAAGCACAGGGTAATGTAGGATATTGTAAACACTTTCTTAATCGTATCATTGGAATAATTACCAGTGACATGGGATAGCTTCTGCATAAAATTACCGGTCAACAATTTGTTAAAGGTACAAAGTCACTTTTTTTTTTTTTTTTAAGGCAAGCGTGAAACAAAGTTTATTGAAGAAGAAAAATGTAGGTTTACAGAGGAAGGTATAGGTTTACAAAGCAACATATAGACAGCAAACAGACCCCACTGCCACCAGAAGTAGGCAAAGAGGCCACAAAAGTCATTTTTGCTTACTTTAAAAATATGATTTTTTCAATAAGAGAAATATCATCAAACTTTGTCTTTTATTTATTTTTTAATTTAGTTTAGTTTAAAGATTTAAAGGTCTTAAACTAATTTAGTTTCTTTTGATACTTGGGTTTTAAAGCTGTGACAGCCCTCCCAAAGAGAGGGAGAGAGAGATCCCACAAAGATACATAGATCCAAATGGAAGAAGGCTATTTTGAAACTTGATAGTACCTGCTGTCAAAAATCTGATATCTATATAGCTAAATATCTGTAATAATATGGAAAAAAGGCAAAAGCCGATACCTATAAACAATATAAAATATATCATTTTAAATAAAATATAGAAAGATATAAGCCTATATCTCTATATAGCTATATCTTTATATGTTAATATAAGCAAATATTATTTTAATGTAAGTATGCCCATTGGGACATACTTATAGTAAATATTATTTATGTGAAATTCAAATTCAACTGTATATCCTGTATTTCATCTGGAAACCCTAAACTAGTAAAGTTTATTCTTCTTCTTGTTCTTCTTTTTTTAAACCAAAAGTAAATACAAATGGGAGTTCTAATATTTTCTTCCTGCATGCTTTGCAATGGAGATCATTTCTAAGAAGCTGCCACCAGAGTCCCTGGCCAAACCAGTATCCTTCTTAAAGAGCTAATATAGCCAAATGTGAATAAGAACCCCCTTTCAGGCTTGGCGCCTGTGGCTCAAGTGGCTAAGGCACCAGCCACATACACCTGAGCTGGCAGGTTCGAATCCAGCCTGGGCCTGGACAGGTGGAACCAAAAAAGAGCCGGGCGTTGTGGCAGGCGCCTGTAGTCCCAGCTACTTGGGAGGCGGAGGCAGGAGAATGGCTTGAGCCCAGGATTTGGAGGTTGCTGTGAGCTGTGATGCCACAGCACTCTACTCAGGGCGACAGCTTGAGGCTCAGTCTCAAAAAAAAAAAAAAGAACCCCCTTTCACATAAATTCCTAAATTGCCCCCTCCTCAACTCTCTCACTACACTGTAGTAACATCCGGGGTCATTGCTATGACTGACTGACACAGAACCCTCTTCATTTTTCTGGCCGATAATGTCTATTGAAAGAGAAAACTACAGGTAAGGCAGGAGGCTTAAGCCAGGTGTGTAGGCGTGTGTGTTGACTCAGCCATCCACATTCCGCCTCTGGTTTACAGGGGTGGCAGCGGGCAGACTTTACCTTTTCTGCCTCTACCACTGGCATCCAAGGGCTGATCAACATGGAAAGAGATCACACTCTAGATACGCAGCGATTGTGGCCTAAAGAGTTCAAGAGAGATAGCAGGTTTGGGAGATGCCTCTTTGCACACGTACACTACAAAATTCTGAATGATGAGTTTAACATGACCAGAAAAATGATTGATCATTCACAGGCTCTGCATACTTTGGATAAGATTGTCCAGCATCAACAAAGCATGGTACACAATGTCTGAGAGAATTCCCGGAAGCCAGTATTCGTGGCAGTCCGATGGATGTTGCAGTACCAGGAGCTGGCATAAAAGAAAAGTTTCTCAGGAACTACAGGGTAAGAAGACCTATGCAATTTCAATACACGTGGTTCCAAAGAGACATGGTGTCATAAGTACTACCACCATTGCTATCTCTTTCTCATGAAGCCTGGGAGGCTATGTGACATTATACAGGAACGATGCATTTGACAATAAAGAACACTAGTAGATGGTAGCTAGACCTGAACAGGAAGAAACAATAGCTGGACAGGACAAAGAGTAGTCACGTACAATGATCTGACAATAAACAAGTATGTAAATACTGCATCTCTACTCACATTCCTAGACCTTCATCAAGAAAATGCTATCCTTCTCATTGGTTCATGAATTTTGATGATATATTTTTAAGTGAATTGCTTATGTAGATAGAGTCCTCACACAAATATTTGCCAGGGGCCCCACATGCCACAAGGATGGCCCTAGTGCCAAGCAGTGCTGAAGTTCTTCCGTGCTGTGCATGGCCTCAGGGCTTTCTCATGGGCAAGGTCATTCTCATTGTAAGAGCTAACAATTACTGAGTGCCAAGTCTGTGCCTGGCACTATACTTAGTGCCATACATACATTATCTCATTTTATTCTTGTATTAAACCACGAGAAATAATAAATTGCTTTGTTTTAAGCCACTAAGTTTCGGAATAGTTAGTTAAGCATCAATTTACCATTGAAAAAGAATAATCTGAGTTTTTCTGTTGTTTTATCCATTTACCCCAATCTGCTGTAGAGCAGGCAGATCTCAGGCCTTTCCACCTCCCTTTGGCAATTGCAGAAATTGAGTCAAAGGAAGGGAGGGGGAGAGAGGTTGGCAAAAGCAGGCCAATAGCTTTCTCCTTCCGAGGTGAGAAGGCTGCAGCAATGGAGCTAAAGGCCCTGACCTCCCAGACTGGATCCATCCCAACCATCTTGCCTTGCTAAGAATTGGGAGCATTTCTGAAGTAACCATACTGCCCACGACTATATAACCCTTTCAATCCAACATGTCCAGACCAGGAAGAAACATTTTTCCTCTTCCTGGAATTGGAGATGCCATTCCCTATCTGAGGCCATTCATTTGTGATCTCTGTGATACAAACCTTGTATTATCAAGCAAACCTTAATTCTTGTTGTCCACACGGATGCAAGAGAGTAAGTATGGGCACCAAAAATGTGCCAGCTAAGGGGACAGGTGGCATAAATGGCAACATCCTTGCAAGTTTCTCCATTCATTTCAGCCCAAGACCTCAGCATCATTTGCTGCCAGCTCCCTCACAGAAGGAGCACCCAGCAGAACCTTTCTCCCCTTCATTATTTAACGTCTACCAAAACAATCCAGGAAAGTCATCTTCAGTGCCAGCTGCAGGCAGACAGGAACCATTTCCTGACAAATTCACATCACGTAAAATATTCTTGCTTGACAAGAGACAGAGGTGTATCAGAAACTTCGTCCTCTCTCCTCCTTGCCAATTAGTCCGTGACCTTATAAACTAAGGTGTATTTTAATCCAGTAAGATGTGGAACAAACAGAATGGAGGCCAACTTGTAACAGTGTATGTGTAAGAAAGAGAGAGAACAAATAGACTAAAAGAGAAGTTGAAGTGTGAGTGTCACAGGTGGTCTTGATTATTCTCTCCGCTCCTGTCTCCACAAACTGAACGATTTGGTGGAATAGGAAGAGCAGAGGATACAACAGTGAAAAACCAACAAAAATCCTTATAGACCTTGCGTTTGAATTATGGGGAGAGGTGCAAGAAACAGTGTGTTTAATAAGGATCAGGGCCATGAGAAATATGAAGCAGGAAGACAGGAAAAGGAGAACAGCTTGGGCCCTGGTGGTGGGACATTTTAAAATAGGGTAGTCAAAGAAGGACTAAGTGGGGATATAGCATGCGGTGTTTACCAAACCGATCAGACCAAGGGAACCTGGTCCTCGAGCAGCTCGCAGACGTTAGGAAATGCTGTTTTAAAAAGTTTTAGCTGGAGAGGAGAAGCATCTCAATTAGGAATTGTGATGGCTGCTAGTAATAAAAATGCACATGGTTTAAACAAGATAGAAGTTTCTTTTTCATTTGCATAAAGTAAGTGGACCAGGCAGTCCAGGAATGTAGGATGCCTCCATGTTGTCATTAGGGACTTGGGCTCCTTTTACCTTTCTACTCCGCCCTCCTGAGTTTCTGACTTCCATCCTCAACCCTGCTGCAGGTCAAGATGCTTGCTTCATCCCAGCCATCAGGCCTATGTTCCTAGGTCTTACCCAACAGGTTTTGTCAACACTTCATTGGCCACCCCTAGCTGGAAGGGAGGCTTGGAAGGTATTGTAGCCCAAAGGTGACTTCTCACAATAAGACTAACTTACTTTCTTTCCTCCCTCCCTCTCTCCATTCCTTCCTTCCTCCCTCCCTTCCTTCTTAAGAACGACGATCAGCAATCTGCCTCAGAAAAGAAGGAGGGTATGGTGGAGGGGACTCCCAGCGTACAAGAGAGCAGCTTACTATTTTGATGCAGCTGCCCACAGATCACTCCCCCAGCACAGCCACAGAGCCCATGTTTCCTATGGGAGTCTGGGGTTAAAACTTCAGGGGACAGAGCCTCCAGTGGCAAGATTGTCATGCTCCCATCATCTGCAGCAATGTGCCACCCAGCTCTTGTTTTGTCCCTTCACCACGCAGCAGCCAGAATGCCATTTTAACAGTGTAAACCCAGTCATGTCGCTTCCCTACTTAAAACTCTGACGTCATCTCATCACATTTAGATTAAAATCTAGACACCAAGAGACGGATGCTAGCCCTCTCCGACTGCTTCAGCATCACTCTTCCCTCTGCTTGTGCCCTCCAGATGCACAGGCCTTTTTGTTACTTCAACACACCACAGTCATTCCCTCCGTAGGGCTTTTATCTGGAATGTTCTTCCCCATAGAGCTGGATCCTTATTGTCATCCAAATCTCCACTAAAACCTCCCAACTCCTCAGAGAGACCTTCCTGATTTATTTTAGCTAATGAAATCCCAAAACAGCCCCTAGACCGTAATTCTATTTTCATGCACTTATAACTAGTGCTCAGACCTTTGTTACCTTACTCATCATGACCTCTATTAAATTCCACTGTGGCTTTTGTTCTCCCTCATCTCCAGCACCACAGTGAATGAATGGCGCAAGGTAGGCCTCGAACACTACTGAACAGTGGTTTGAAACACCTGCATTCTCTTAGTGAGTCTTCTCTGAACACCCCTCGGTTTGGTAGAAGCCCTCATAAACAGGTTCCAAGAAATACTACTCAGTTCTTAGAAGTGTATCATTAGCAAAAACCAGAATGGTGCACCCCAGGCTTTATGTAATGGCCCCCATCCTGGCTCAGTGGCTGATTTAGAAAATGTGCTTTCACATGTGGATTCAAGGAGAGAATTTTGAGAATTTTGAGAATTCTCAGGGTTAGAGGCCACCAGGTCAGAAATTACTGTCCCAGCTGGGCACAGGGGCCCACACCTGTAATCCTAGCACTTGGGAGGCCGAGGCAGGTGGATTGCCTGAGCTCACAGGTTCAAGACCAGCCTGAGCCAGAGCGAGACCCCATCTCTAAAAATAGCCAGGCGTTGTGGCCAGTGCCTATAATCCCAGCTACCTGGGAGGCTGAGGCAAGAGAATCACTTCAGCCCATGAGTTTGAGGCTGCTGTGAGCTATGACACCACGACACTCTACCAAGGGTGACGAAGTGAGACTCTGTCTCAAAAAAAAAAAAATTACTGTCCCTTACAATGCTATGTGACAATGTATGATCATGAGTCAAGACCCACACTGTCTAGAAACCTTTAATCTCCCTAAACCAATCTGAAATGCAAAAGCATATATTTGGGATACTTCAAAGCCAAAATGTTTACCACATAACCATTCTTCTGATTTAAATGGTGTCTTTCTGTTTTAAGAAACAATGTAGAAAATTTCAGATTGGTTATTGCAGGTGATTTCATTTTAGTGAGACTACCATACATTCACAAATATTGTCTTTTCTTCCTGAGCCTATGGTCGAATTACAACTAGGTGGGGCTGTGCCATTGAGTCTGGCCAATGAAGTGTGGGTGGAAGGGATCTACACGGAAGAGGACTGGATCCTTGAATGACCAAGTTGAAAATTACCTACATGCCCTACCTGAGTTTGAAAGTGACATGAATGGGAAGTAAACTCTCAGTATTAAGCAACTGAGATTTCTGGAATTGTTTGTTGTGACACTTATCCTATTCTGACTCATAAAAAGGAATAAACTAAAGACTCTGTGATAATAATAATGTTAAATTTTCAAAGAGAAGACAATTCAACTTCCTGCAATCTCAGTCATTTTAGACTGTTACAAATTATGTAGTTTTCACATCAGTAGAAGACTAGCAAAAAGCTTGCGGCTTCTTAGATGACACAAACATACTGTATTTGCTTTTCAAGTGCTGGAAATGTTTCTAACCAAAACATGAAAGAAATATTTTAACAGGCTGACTTGGGGAAAACGCTCAATGAAGAGACCAAAATGTTTTTTAAAAAGGGAAACAACTCAATATGCTCCCCAAACCCTGCCCAGGCCTTAATCAAGGGGCATTCAAAGTGAAGTAAAATTGCTGGACTTATTCTGAAATTGGTGAGAAATTATCCGGTGAGAGTAGGATAGTATTTAGTTATTGTTTAATTGAATGTTTATTTTTCTAAGGGGATTTTTAAAAAAAATTAAGGAAACTGTCCAAAGCCTCTATCCTGGGACGTTTCCTGTTATCCTTAAAAAATGCCCCATAATCATATCATTGTATACAGTTATGATTTAATAAAAAAATTACAAAAAAAAAAAAATGTCTCCTTTGGATTCATAAAACCAAACTGAATCACTCTTCTATAGAGCTGCCCATCAAACATTTCTTGCTAATACTATATATTCAGCCTGTGTATGTCTTCTAAAAGAATCAAGAGCCAGTTCTGTTGAATTTGGGGGCTCTTTTTACATTGACTAATGATTTAGCAATAATAATAATAATTAATAGTAATTATTAGCATCTTCAGTGCACATTAGAATTGACAAAAAAACTTTCATATGCATTATCAAGAGGTATAGTCCTTGATAATACTTTAAAGCGAGGAATCTTTTTATTTCTGTACTCCACGTATAATGTTTGTGAAATAGCAATTTCTCAACTTCCTAATGTTTTCTAAACTACCACAGCCCTTCGCACTGTACAGGAGTAGTTAGTATGCACTATAATATATTTAATTCATAAAATAAATATGAATAAGATAAGATGAATAAATATGAATAACATAAGAACAAAAATATTCAAAATTTAACTTGCAATTTTTTTTTTAAATACACTCATCACATTTCTGTAGTTTCTTTTTAAAAATCCCTTGTTTCACTTCTCACTTTGAACACACCCATTCTCTTGACCAGTAATATCAAGTTTCCAGGTTTCAGGTCTCTGGTTTAAAATCCATGGCCTGAAAATGTTTTATTTATTTATTTTTATTTATTTATTTTTATTAAACCATAGCTGTGTACATTAGTATGATCGTGGGGCACCATACACTTGGTTCATAGATTGTTTGACACATTTTCATCACATTAGTTAACATAGCTTTTGTAGCATTTTCTTAGTTATTTTGCTAAGACCTTTACATTCCACATTTACTAGGATTCACATATACCCTTGTAAGATGCACCGCAGGTGTAATCCCATTAATCCCCCTCCTCCCCCCTCCCTCCCCCCTCCCTCCCCTCCCTTTCCCCTTTCTCCCTATTCTTAGGTTGTAACTGGGTTATAGCTTTCATGTGAAGGTCCTACATTAGTTTCATAATAAGGGTGAGTACATTGGGTACTTTTTTTCCCAACAGAACCTTAGACAAATATTAAATGGATACAGACAAGGATATCTTTGGGTGGTGTGACTGCTTTCTGATTTGTGTTCATTTGGCTTTTCCAATTTTCTTGCCATGAACATATAATTTGCTTTATGAGTAGAGTAAAAGATTAATAATTAAACATAAAGCACTTCTTTTAGTCACCTAGCTTTTGGTACGTAACCACGACTAAGGATTGATTTTGCTTTATTTGGCTTTAATAGTCTCTTTTCCTCAGCTTTGTACGGAAAGGGAGTGATGTGGCAAATTGGGCTGTGTCAAGCAGAATTCCTCCTCCTCCTCCAAAGAAGACCATTTAGAAATGAACTTTTTTTGAGGCACCTGTTTTCTTTCAACTGGGATGATGGAGAAAGCTTGACTGAGAGAAATGCCAATCGTGTCATGAGGCGATGGATTAACTTTCTGTTTCTCTTCTGACAGTAAATCTTAAGTTTTACTTCTATGCTTAGCAAAATATTTTTAGAAATATCATTTGTTCGATAGAGATGATGTGTTTTACTACTTCTGAGAGCAAACCATTGATCCCTATCACCATGGCATTAGGTAGGCCTCACCAATCATCCAGGCATCTGCCCTCAGCCTCAAATAAATCACTGACACAGCAGTGAAGAAAAGGGAAACACCAATTGGAAGCACAGAGTCAGTAGGAAAATATTTTGCAGTATCTCTATTTATTACATTTCCTTTCACTTAAAGACATTGGTTATTCTAATTTCTTTTGCAATTTCCTCTGGGGAACTTCTCTCATAAAATACATTTTAGCACAGTACAAATTTTTTCAGCTGGCATTTTTCACTTCTTGAACAATTCTGTATAGACTCGTGTTACCTATCATGTAGAGGGAATTTTAAAATGGTAGGTTTGGCCATGATATACAAAATGTATAAACTTTACATATATGTGTGTATATATACATGTCAATATTTATTTAATTTTAAAGTTGTTACTTCAAAAATTATCAATTCTCCACCTTGAAAATTTTCATCTACTTTGTTTACATGAATTTTATTATCAGGAAGACATGGATAAAAGTATTTAAATATAAACTCCCTTCAAGCTCCTTAGGATTACCTCACTATTGCTAGAGGCTTCCTTCCTGAGCACAGAAAATTTCTCTTTCTTTCCTTCTACTTTATTCTACAAGGTTTTCCTTCCCTCAGGCCAGGGGACCACCATACTCCTGGAGCTTTCTTATGACAAAGGACAGAATGGGGATAAATGCTGACCCCCAATGCCAGGACTCATAATAGACAGTCACATGAAGGTTGAACCAGTTTTCACAGTGGTCTCTGTTCCTAATCATGGAGATTTGTGGCTACCCATAACTGCTATCTGGCCTTGAGAAAGAGTTTGGCTTTAATGAAAAAAGAAAAAAAAATCAACAAAACCTGATTCTAATAATTTCACTTAAATGCAATCCTTTTCTGTTTTACTACCTCCATAGAATCCCAGGTACTTTATTCCCAGCTACAAAAAGAAAGGCTGGAGAGACAATGAAAGGAAGTCAGAACAAGAGAGTGTAATAACAAGTTAATGTAACAAAGCAGAAAAGAACCAAAAGTCTGATTAGTAAGGGGAAAATTCCTATTGCAGTGGCACATTAACTAAGGTAGGACAAACTTCTCTAGTAAATAGGCCCCAAAATATGTAATGGCTCAAACACAAAAGAATTGTATTTCCTGCTCACAGATAGTCCAATGTGTGTATCCTGGTCAATGGATGGCTCTATGTGGCGATTCAGGGATTCAGAGTTCTTCTGCCCTGTACCTCTGGCATTCCCAGGGCCTTGTAGCTGTCTGCACTCAGCTGATAAGAAAAGAGAGCAGGATGGAGCTGCCTAGGGGAGGAAATGACAGGTGGCTTCCACTTACATTCCTTTGATGAGAATTAGGCACATGACCACACTCAACTGCAAGGGAGGCTGAGAAATGTAACCAAGACCAGTACCAGATAAGAAAAGATTTTGCCTGGCAGTCAGTAATCTCTGCCATAAGCTGGGCATTGTGGTGGGCACCTGTAGTTCTGGCTGCTTGGGGGGCTAAGGCAAAAGGGATTGTTCAAGCCCAAGAGTGTAAGGTTGCTGTGAGCTAAGATGCCTCAGCACTCTACCCAGGGCAATAGAGTGAGATTATGTCTCAAAAAAAAAAGTAAATAAATAAAAAGTAATCTCTGCTATAAGAGGTCTGCATCTATCTTTTACATTCATCCTCAAATCTCTAGTATTTTTGCTTAATACCTAACATGATAGGCATGTTTGAGTTGATAAAATGCTTGATGAACGTTAGAAGTCAGGAATCACTGTGATATTTCATTACCTTATTTATGTTTTATATGTTATATATTATATTTCTATATAATTGTATGCATATTTGATTTAAAAATAAACTAATGTTAATTTAATAGTTATTTTAAAATTCCAATCTCACATTTGATTCAAAGCCTTCTTCTATGCCAGCTTACTAGTGGCTCTAGAGATCTAAAAAAGGGGTCAGACCAAAGTGAGGGCAGGTTCTATCTCTCACACTGTCCCCTTTCTGCCCAGACTCCCCTAAGTCGAAGGAAGTGGGGAGGGAGAGACCAACAATTTTTTATGCCTTCCTTCGGTTTTATTGGTTATAATTGCAGTTCCCTCATGTGGTAGTGGTGATGGTGGTGACATCACCATCCCTTTTCTGTTGGTGTCACTGTAGTTATGACTACCTCTGACTGCCCTGTTTCCCTCTGTGAGGTGGGCATTAAACTCTCAGAGTGGAAAGAATAGAATACATAGATTCTTCAGAGGACCCCAGAGGAGGCCTCCCCTGAACAGTGCCCTAGAATGGAAGATCTAGCTGAAGTTGCCCACGTTCTTATCCTTCCTCTGCACCCTTCCCATGGTGACTTGTGCTGGGACTCCCTTGTCAAGCCGGCATCCCTCTTGGGGGTACCACCAAGAGAACTGCAGCTCAAGTCTCTTTCTGTGCTGTCCACTCAGGCACAGGAGGCTCCCATGCTCTGGCTATGCCAAAGAGTGGGAACGCCCACCACATCTGGCACTCTTCCTCTTAGTTCTGACTTCCCACACCAGAGATAATCTTACTCCCACATTTCAGAGAGAGGGGCTGTAGCAGTTCTGTCACCCTCAATCTCAAAGGAAGGAGAAAACAAGTTGATCACTGCACAGAGAGGAGCAGAGGAAGGGACAGTTGCCACATCACCAATCTCTAATTGCCCCAAAGATGGCCTCATATCCTACAGCCATATTTTACGTGATGGAGGGGGAAGCAAGCAAACAGGGGAGGGACATCAGTGCCCATCCTGCTGAAATGGTGCCTCTCAGCAGGCAAAGCCTAATGGCTGTTTCTAGGGACCGACAATTCTTTGAACTTAAAATACAGGGGACGTGGAGCTTTTTGTTCTCAGATGTAAGTTCTAGTCAAAATTCTAGGAAAAAGCCTACTTTGCACTTCACACCATGACTCTAAAATGATTTCTTTGTCAACTGAAGCTTTGACATTTTAGAGCATTAAACTTGATTTCTGGCTGCCTAATCTGCAGGGTATCTCCAAGGGAACAAGTGCAGTCCCTTATCAAAACACGTAACTACTGTATTCTATAAAGATAATTCCTGCCATCCCATCCAGGAAAATTACTGACCTTTGGACATACAGCCCTGCAAAAAGCAGAACCTAGAGCATTTTTCTCTTGGATTTTTTTAATCCAAGATAAATACAGAAACAGCTATGTGTACAGAAACCATGCTTAGAAAATACCATCAAATTGAGCCAAATTATCTGCAAAAGAGAGGCTTTTAATTGCTCTATATAATTTGATTATGAACCTTTTTCCCTAATCCTTTGGGAAGAAACTCATTTTTAAAAATGCGTGTGAATACTTTGCTCCAAAAACAGGTCTGGGAACCCCTGAGTGTGGTCTCAAATTGGGGATTCTAATCAGAGTTGCTGAGGGTAATATATGATTTGTAGAGTAATGTGGAATGGGCGAGGCAAATACATCCACACTTATATACACTATATATGTAATATACACTCTTTATATTACATATATTAACATACACATTCTATATACCCACATATGTACCTATATATTAACAATAGTTATCAAAGTGACAGAACTCTGTGGTTTTTAATCTTTCTTTGTATCACTCTACATGTTTCACATTTCCATAATGAATATATATTAATAAGAATGATGATGGCATTTATTAAATTCTTACTTTTGCCAAGCACTATAATAACCTTCTATACATACAGTTAGTTTAAACCTCAAAATGGAACGATAAGGTAGAAACGACAATTAACCTCATTGTCTAGGTGGGGAAACTACAACCTAGAGCTTCTTCATTGCTCAGTTAGGAAAAGTGAAGAGCTTAACAAGGGCAAAGCCACATGTGAATCCACATCTGTCTGACTCCAAATCTGCATTATCTCTACTACCCCATGTGGTGTAACTGACATGAAAGATCCTTTCTTGGCCCACAGATCAGAAGTGGCTCAATCACAATGAACATGTCCAAGAGGTCTATTCTCATGGCGTGGCACTTAGGCACATGGTAAAATGGTGCTCTCTCCATTTGAAGGCAGAATAGAAAATAAGCAGAGGGGACAAAGACTAGGTGTCTGAAAAGTCAACTCTGTTTCCCCTAAAAAGCACATAAAGCACTGTGGAGCGAAGGTAGGCGAGCAATTTGGGTATAGACCCAGGAGTATACTAAAGCATAGTTGTGGAGGGAAGGCCAATAATTCAGGGAAGTCTCACCTACCCAGAGGACCAATTTGCAGCCACCTCAGCCAATTGTAACTCAGGGTATCCCCAAATTAGCTTAAAGGACTTTTTCAGCAGCACGGGTACTCCAAAAAGCTATGAACTTAATAGTATTGGAAATATGTAGAGAGACCACTGATCTCCAAGTAGCAACACACTGACAGACAAAGAAAAGTCCACAGGGGTGAGGAACAAGAGATCAACAGAGCAGGCAGAAGAATTTCTCAAGCAGAGTACTTGGGTGAAGGGTGGACATTCTGTGAAAAAGTCATCTGAGTCCTCCAAATTTCAAGAGACCCTAATGGCATCACTGCAAGGCAGCACAATACAGAAACAACATTAGAATAAGAAAAATAGTAGAGGTCATTGGGAGTCTTCTAGACCTCTCCTTATTTTACAGTTGAATTGATGAAAGGACAAAACCATTGCTGCTCATAATTACAATCCTGAGTCATTAAGAAATAGTGATTATGTCAAATACTATGTTTAAAAAGGTTAAAAAAGTAAAAATAAATGTAATAGCATTTATATACACCAACTTCTAGTTTATGAAAAAATTTCTTCTGTAAAGTATCTCGTTCTCTGGCCAGGTCAGATACATAAATCTTTATGGTGAAACTGCTAATAATATTAGTAGAGGTTAACTTTTTTGAAGTCTACTATCTCTTTTCATCCTCTTATTTTTCCTATGAGATTTCCAGGACATGTATTTCATGCAATTATCCTCACTTTGTAGATTTGTCTCAATGAAGCTGCTTAAAGTTAGCAGAGCCACTGCTAAAACCTGAGTCTCTCCTTTTTCCTAATAAAATTACTTCTTCTCCTTTGGGTAGATGTTTTTCAGAGCACAATTCAATTGCAAAGATGTGAAACAAACCTAAGTACCCACTGATTCACAAGTAGATAAAGAAAATGTGGCATATATACAC